>NW_013667231.1:0-5538 GCF_000517525.1 Limulus polyphemus | reverse complement strand
TTAAACTTAATTTTCTTAAAACATAGAAGCAAACAATTATCTCTTCTAGTTTCGACCTTTGTACTCAGTTGCTGCTTGATGTAGGTTGCTAAGCCTTTTATAATTTCGCACGTGGAAGATATGAAATAAAATAATTTTTTTTTAGGTTTTATATATACAGTTGAATAAAAAAAAATCATAAATTACCCTATTGATACCATAGAATTCCACTATAATTTCCTATTTTTTTTATGTTGGTTACGAGATCGGTGAAATCTATCGAACCTATCGAGATTCATTAGTGAAAATAACAGATAAAATATAAAGTTTTTCCTTAAGAAACATTTGATAACTATCTGGACATTATAAAGATTTCGCATGTGTAATTTAAAAGTATTCTGATGCATAAAAATATTTTTGATCTTAAAATGAAAATTACTTTGCATGTTGGATAGCCTTAAGAATTAATATTTTGTTTATGAAAGCATTGTACTGTTAACTGATAATCTGTCAAATTTCGTTAACATACAGACCGAGCCCTCTGCCTTACTTGGGATAATGGCTATTTAGCAAATAGAATACTGTAAAAAACAGATTGACTGCCAGATATCTTTTAGCACATAAAATTAGTTGTAGACTAGAAAGCTGGAAACCACATAAGAGTTTGTTTAAGTTAAATAATGTTAAACACAATGAACTATTATTGAATCTTAGTGTTGAAATGGTCAAAAATGTACCATTTACGTAAAGAATAATTAAATTATTGTTTAGGATGTGAGCCTCCTATAACAACAACAAGAAAAAGGAACTTAAAATAATTTTTGAAGAAGTTTGAATTATATGAAACTAAACATATTTAGATGCTTTATTTTCATTGATTTTTAGAACAAACACCAATGATTCGAGATCCAATTAGTGCTTAGAGTAATTATTAAAAGTTTAAAAACGAAGTCCCTTTTTCAAAAATGTGGTGATGAAAATGTTCAGTTAAATTTTATAACTGATAGATTGATTGATTATATTTTTCTGTGTTCTAGAGACACTCAAGCACGTGGGTTGATGCCTGATGGAACTAGCCGATTTACTTGTAAAGGAAAGGTAATTCACCACTTCTCGGGGACTAGTACCTTCTCTGAATATACTGTATTGCCTGATATCGCTGTGGTCAAGGTGAGTTAATTATCTTTAAGGTATATAAATTCCACATTGCCATCACTAGCTTCTAGGTCTTGTTTCATTAACAGTATATATGCATTCAAAACTTAAAGTAATCAGAAAATTTACGACAGGCGAGATTCAAATTCGTTCTTCTTTATAAAAACTTGGTTTCACTGCTTCAGAAAAATTCATAACTTTCGGATTGTGATGTATCGCCTTAATATGTTCTATGTGATACCACTTAAAATCGGCATACTGTATTTTAGATGTCGTTAGTATATCTTCAGAAGCCTGCCAAATATGGTCTTGTATTTAGTAACTAATGAACTGAAAATATGAACTTTTGGCATTTGATACACGATAGCCTATCATGAACCACGACATGCCCCCCCCCCCCCCACCAGTGTTACAGCGGTATGTCTGCGGACTTATAACGCTAGAAACTGGGTTTCGATACCCGTGGTGGGCCATTCTGATAGCCCATTCTGCAGCTTTGTGCTAAACTTCAAACAAACAACGCTTTAAAACCTTTACTATTGACTGCTAAGGCTCTACACGTATAAAAATCACTAAAAAGCACGCGTATTAGACTTACAAGGAAAAGGAAATCCGCTCAAAACGGCCCGTTTATAATTCTTCTTCTTATTATTATTCTCTTGCCAGCCTATAACAAAAACGGTTTGGTATACTATACCCAAACTTTTGTAGAATACCAAGTAATGTACTGCAGAGGCCGTAGGGGTATTGAAAAGTCGATTTGTTCTTTTATATTTTACATGAGCTAAATACCATTATAATTCTAGTGGAAACGATGTTATCATTACCCCTTGAAGTTAGCTTTCTTACAAATATCTGATGTTCCTTTAAGAAGCTTAAGTACAGAGTGAAACAAGGATTATCAGCCAGTAATAGATGAACATTAGAAAACTGTAACATGTTTTGCACACTATACAATCGGTGTCTTTAGAGAGATAACTTCTATATTATGTATGAAATGAAGGAGTAAAAAAATAATAAAATACACATAATTTTAAATTTTATTACACTTATTCGTAGAATAATTACTTTAAAAGAAGGTTCATTTAAAGCGATGTTTGAGACGTATATGTTTTATTTGAAAAGGCTGTTTTTCTACGGGTAAAATTTTATACGCGCTTAGTGGGGGTTGTGTCTTAGTCTAGGGGCACAGCGGTATATCTGCGGACTTACAACGCTAGAATCCGGGTTTCGATACCCGTGGTGGGCAGAGCACAGATAGCCCATTGTGTAGCTTTGTGCTTAAATACAAACAAACCATTGCTATGCATTATATATAGAGACTGTATTTACACACAAACTATAAATGCTCACTATACTCTCAAACAAATCTCCATGACAATTTCAAGCTGCAGCTGAAAATTTTACATTTCGAACTAATGCGATCAAATATTCAATAGCTACAGTAAATCATCAGGAACCGTATCAGTTAGCTACTAGCATGGAACCAAAATAGCGGTTTGTAGTTTGAGTGAATAATGTCTGCAGTATCTCCAGCTTTATTTCCTTACCTTTGAATTGTTTTTAATCAAACGAATAACAGACAAATTGAGGAGACGTTGTAATTAAAGTCGTCTAGATCGATGTTTACACGACAATTTGAATGTTTATCAGAGATGGATCAAGTTAGCGAAATAAAAAATGAAGAGCCATGTTTTAAAGTGATCTTGTGGTTAAAATTGGTTGGCGCACGAGATGAAATAATGCGATATACAATGGTAAAATGTTCTACAAGATCAGATTTCAATATTATTAGCAACAGTATATCTCATCTCATCGGAATTTAGGTCTTTGGAGACCTGGGAGGGTCAGGTGCTAGTTTGACCTCTTTCCCCCTCCTGAACTATTATTAATTGTAGATCGTCTGTTTGGTTATCAGGTAAGCTGGTTGGGTTTCTTTTGGTTTCCTGTTGCTAATTCCTTTTCAGGGCCATGCCCGTTTATTTTGTCTGATTATGTATTAGTTAGTATGGTTATTGTAGTTGTGTTCTGAGAGATTTGTGTTTGTGAATTTACAACTAATTGTATTATCTGACGACGTAAAGGTGTAAAGCGATTTTTCAGAAGATAACTTGGAATATAAGGACAACGAAGTTTTACTAGAAGTTGACGTGGAGAACAAAACGCAAGATGCTGAAGATTCACAAACACAAAACCAAAAGACAACACAACCGAAGAAAATACTGGATTTATCACAGTAACACGAATAATTACAAACAACAACCAAAATTAACATTCACATATAAACTTACTAAACGCCAAGACAGACACTCAACATCACCGAAACATGCAATCATAACTGAGGACATTCCTAGCTCATACAGAGAACCACAACTGTCAAAATAAATATAAAGATATAAACCGAATGTCAACATTATATATAATAAACAACTAGCTAAGGGCGGGTGCTAGCAACAGGCATTGACCCCAAGGATCTTAACGACCTTCTGCAAAAATGGTCCAAGGACGCCTTCCAACAAGGAAGTATTAAAACACACACCCTTCCCTAAACAGCCCCAAACTAAGGCCTTTGTTATCAGAGGCAACCACTAGACTATAGACACTTAGCAGGTCAAAGAGGCATTGACCGACATCAACATTCCATACACCATAGTTGAAATGATCACTTCACAACAACACAAACACTCGTATATACCTAATAAAGGTATAAGCCAAAAACATACGCAAATTAACAATGGTACCATATTATGGTGCCAAAGAAACCCTGCAGATGAGGCAAAAATACCAGCAATCACAGTAAACCAACGCTACAATCGCTAACGTTACGGTCACATAGCAACGGCTTGTGAGTCAAGCCAAGATGTGTTGCTTGTGACCTAAACCACAACGTAAAACAATGTTCTAGAACACATTAATAACTAAAGTGTTGTAGCTGTAACGAAGATTACTGTGAAAACTACATGGGATGCAATAAAGACAAGTCGATCAAAACAAACATATTTAATATAAGAAATAACACACAAGAGCAACAAAAGGAAGAACAGACACGAGATATACCACGCACACAAACAACTCTACCATAAACGAAGACGCATCTCCTTCCCACACCTGAAAATATAGAACACACAAAAACATATGCCACAGTAGTCTCTAACATGCCAACAAAGGAACAAAATAAAATAAAACAACCTCAGAAAAAAAAAAAACTTCAAAGGACGTCCAAGAACAAAAGACCAATCACTTCGTGGTCATTTAAAAAAACAAAAAAAACATGTCTTAATTTATCACAGAAATCAGTTATCCTGAATAAAAATGATTTCATCATAATCCTGATAAAAATCGTCAAGAAACACCGAACAGCAAAACTACCCATTATAATATCAAAAACAAGATGGAATCCTCGAGAGCCGCGCCATTCGACATTCTTTTAGGCAGAATTAGAGTAAATTAATCTGAGACCATTTTTTCCCTTTTTATTAGCTATATTTTTGTGCGCCAGCAGTACCAAGCGTGGGGCGCGCATGTATCCGATTCGATTTTATTGCTCGTCAGTATCTCTACCAGCCTACCCTCAAATTGAAATTATTTTAGGCAGGATCAGAGTAAATTAATCTATGAGACTTTGGGTGTAGTCTTAATACATCAATCGAAAGGGTTTCACTCCCCGAGTCCAAAACTGAATTTAGATATTAAATTGGTCAAGAGATGACGGAGCTATGAGACAAAAGTTTGTACTTGAAAAACTCAGAAACCTTCAGTTATGTGAGCTGCTATTTCGAGGCTAATAACAGCATACCCAAGTTCACAGTACTTCACGTCAACATCCAAGGTGGCCTAGCTACCAAGCGGCATATAATTATGATTACAGAGACACTTCTAAACAAATATAGGACCAAAACTTTCTTTCCTGGTTCTCTTACTGGAATAATAATGCAATTAATTAGCAAGCTGAGATACTGTCGGCTAATCAGTAATGGCTGTTGGCAGTCCTGTCTTTAGTTCGTACACCTCTCGCTAGTCAAATGACGTAACTAGCGCACAATGTATATTAAGAGTTCAAGACTAAGTGGGTATTTTATTTCATGTTTATACTTGAGAGCTCAGATTTTGTATGATTTTCAACTTCCTTTAATTTTATACAAGAACCCAGAAAATTCGCGCATTAGATTCCCGTGTAATAGGTCAGTCTTTTATTTTGTCCTATTCAACGATAATCCATAATGTTCTAACCCAGTGTGGGAAGTTCGCCTTCTGTAAATGTAGTTTTTAGCTTGGCTGGCAAGCATCGAGATTTAGGGGTGGTGGTGTGGTGTCAGGTTCTAGTTGACATCTACCTCCCTCCTGTACTATTGTAATTCTTATTCTCCTCGTTGATTTTATGTTTTGACTATTGTATTTTGTTGT
>NW_013667230.1:247909-256370 GCF_000517525.1 Limulus polyphemus | reverse complement strand
CCTCCAACAACTGCTGTAATTTCTCTTCTCATTCTTTTTGTTTATTTTCTTTTTCCTCTAACAACTGTTGTAATTTCTCTTCTCGTTCTTCTTGTTTCTTTTGCTGTTCTTGTATTGCTGCCATCAAGTCTGCTAGGCTGTAGTTTGATTTGCCGCTTCTCGTTTCCATTTGTTTTTTCCATCCCACTTCTGACACCAATTTGTTACACCTCCAGTCGTTAATTAATTTTCCGTAACTGGTTTATTCTTTCCGAATACAACTTTACCGATACACTTAATTTCAACAGTCGCTCTATAACAAACGCTAGAACGTCTCAACTTCAACAATACTCTCTGACTGCAGTTCAATTACTCACTACTACACTGTTCCCGTCACGTTGTGACCATCTTATATATACCAGACTACTCCCAATCTAGTAAATGTTAGGGCATTCACGAAGGAACAGGATATTTCTAGAAAACGTGGCGTGACACTAGTCACGTGACCTCGATGACGCAACAATATGAAACTGTAAGAATAAGCAAATATCTTGGAGGACAGATGTCAGAGGCATCAGATTCAGACTTTACTCGCAAGTGTAAGGTCTCAAGATGTTCAATGTACTAGATGAGGATGTGTGATCATAGTGGGATATCAGTTGCAGAAAAATCAAGTCACAGAACATGCTTATTGAAGGAGGAGAAGAAGATGGGACTGCAGAATGTAGAAGAAGGTAAAGATATGGTCTTTGAGTTGCAATGAAGAACAATGAAACGTGAGGATGACGAAAAAAGAAGGTGGAGATGTAGAATGAAGAAGAAGTATAAGAAGAAAAAGAGGAGGAGGAAACAGGCTTTGAACTGCTGTGTAAAACAATGAAACTGGTGATGATGAAGAACGATAATGTGGATTATTGTAAGAGAATAAGAACAAGGGAATACAAAAGAATGCAGAATTATTTCCTAATAAAGTTATTTTCATTGTTAAAATGCCGTGAGCCAAAGCTAGCTGGAGATGAGTGGTTACAGAGGCGATAATTACTGGCAAGATAATCATGAACAGAGTGGTGACAGAGGTTAACCTTGAGGAAATAGAAAACCACCACGACTACAATATCCATGAAAAAAAGAACAGCAAAAGACTCCTCTGATCAAGCCCTACAGATCAACATATTTTATTCCAACTTTTTCAGATTTCTGAATCTCATGTGGACCCTACTTTGTTACCAAAAGTTACACAATTGATCTAACTGACTCAGAGATTTATTGTTAAAATTTGAAACAGCGTAGATTGAATGCAATCTTATCATAACATATTCATATCTTTGACTATACCTACATTAATGAAAAAAATCATTCTTCTGAACTATTATTAGACACCTATCATTGCTTATTGTTACTATTTATTCTTTTTCACTTTTATTTTTTCCTTACCGGATCATATATACATACTCTTATATTCATGATTAGGCTTAACATGTCCCTTCAATAATTTTTAATAACTTATTTCGATGTTTTAATATAATTACTTTTGATATTACTTCTACATATTTAATTAATTTATGAAGTTTTATTTTTCATTTTATTTAGTTTCAGATACTTAGGTTTATGGTGGCTTTCTGCATGCTAATTGGTAATTTTGAGGGCTTATATTGCTACAAATTAGGGTTTGATCCCTGTAGTAGACATAGCACATATAGCATAATGTGTAACTTTGCATTTAACAACAAAACAAACACACAAGATTTATGATGGAGTAATGTTCTCTTACATCATTAGTTTTTTTTTGTGAAGTGTAATGTGTTAATGAGTTGACTTCATGCTTACACATTACATTTTGTTTGTTATGAAACACTTATTTTCTGTAGCTCTGCTGCAATACCTGACAAAGGATGGTTGTTTGAAATGTTGCAAATGATAAAGTAAGTTATGCATTGGCCTCATTGTGTTTTTAATTGTGCAAAGTGTGTAAAATAACTAAAGTTTCTTATATAAATTGTAAAAAATTTTTGAAAATTTAAACAAGTTTGCTTAAATATAATAGGTAATCTATATTAAATTATTTTTGTTTGTTCATGGACTCTTGCCTGATTTCACCAAAAACACTGCCTTCTGATAATGTAGCTAGGACCACATCTCCTTTCTCTCCTCCCATAACCTGAACTAATCCCTTGTTCACAATGTACATTTCTCTTCCCATTTCTCCCTAAACATGAAAAAACAAACAAAAAATAACTTTTTTTTTTTAAATAAGAAATTTTCCCTATTACAAACATCTGGCCACTTCCATTAGATATGAATGGAAGAGATATTGATACAATAAATAATGTTTTTTACGAATTAGTAATTACTTTTTGAGTCTCACATTTACATTAGTAACATTACTAGGAAAAAGCCTATAAAGATACTCTAGTTGGCAATAATCCTGAGGTATGAAATTAATTTCAATTATATTAATTAAATTTATTTCCTGTGGTGTTTTCTCAGTGCTATTTTAATTACTCCAATCACCATTACCATTTCTCCCTAAACAATAAAAAAAAGATATCTAATTTTGGTAAAATAAGATGTGCTCTGTTTCATTCTATTACAAACATCTGGCTACTTTCATCCATAAATATCAACACTAACGAAGCTCCAAGACATACTGGTGTTAAAAATCTTTGAAGCTTAGAGATCCTGAAAATCTGCATTAGATTGTATTATATTACACAAGAAAAAGTTCTTAAACAATCACAGTTTGAAACTCAATGTAACATGTTTATGTTTTCCTTAACATACCTTTTTACAGATGTAGTCCCCTGGAAGAAATAAAAGAGGTTGTAACTTCAACACCAGATCCCTCAGAAGAGCCTCATCACAGTCCTGTACAAAAATCATTACTAAATAAAATTAGAGATGAAACCAAAGAAGTGAACAGAACATCTGTCTAGCTTTCTACCATTAGTCTTTAGTGAATTTCAGGGATAACCAAGTTTTCCATTACTGGCTTTCCACAGATTTCTTTTTTGAGAATCAATAAAAAACATATAATTGTTTTTAATATGTGAATAAGTTATTAAATATTTCATAGAAATAATTGAATTCATTGTTATAATAAGGTATGCTTTCTACAAAACTAAAACATGTATTGGCAAATTTAGTTTTTGTTTCTTATTCCTTTTTTTGATTGATAAAAATTCATGCAAGCACTAATGTGACAATCTTAGACTTCATTATATATACCATTTATTAAAATAATTCTATCATAATTAGAAGACATTTGTGTAAAAACAACAGATTTAATAAACTTCAGTAAATTTAACATGGTGGTCTTATATCTATAAAACATTTATCTAACATAAAAAACAAAGAAACACTGCAAGATTCCTGTGCAGTGACAACTCAAAATGCACATAAACACAATTCAAATAATTAAATCTCAAAACAATATATATATATATATATATACATACACATACATATATCATTTTATAAAACAATAAAAAACAGTAACTTTATAATAACTGTGAAACACATGAACTGAATGATGAAGTCTAAGCAATATAATAGTTAAAGGGATAGATGCAAGGTTGAAGAATATGTTGTTCATTTGAGGCATCATAGGAAATGTTTTGAAATATTTCCTCGCAGTTTCATGCATCCTTTCAGTATCACTGACCATAACATAGGCAATAGAGAATGTATCATACTGAAAAGTTATTAAAATTCTTCATTTATTTCAGCCTGTGACTTTAGATGCATCAACCCATGCTTGTTGAAAGCATAGATAATTTGAACAGTTTAAGTGTCCAACTGTATAAATTCCCATCGATCTATGTATAGCTTATCATGGTTTTTTTACTTAGCTAATAATACTTCTTTTATCATTTCAATTTCATTCTTCTACTTCATATAATTACATAAGATAGAAAGTAGAGTATTAACTGGAAAAAAAGTTGAAAAAGAAAATCTCTTGCTTGTACCATTCATAGTAATTAAATGTAATTAGTGTGACATATAATGAAAGTATTATTATTCTTCATTTATACTTTCAAAATTCTAATTTTGACTACAATATAGTTTCAATTTCACTCATGAGCATATGGAATCATATTTCCATCATGAATAATTCAGACTTAGGTTAATGTATTTTTAGACTGCATCTCCAATAAAATAAGCCCATACTCATAATACTAGCCTTAATCTCCTCTTCACACACACAAAAAAACTGAAATAATGGAATCTACATGTGTAGTAAGGACTTTATTACGCTTAAAAGTTTTGTGTACGTAAAGGGCTTGTAATATTACATCTTACATGTTGTTATGGAATTAAGTTTTTTTTGTGTATGTAATAAAATGTTATTACTGGAGTGATCTTTTGATATATTCAGGTAGAACTGAGTTAACCTTCAGCAACTAGATAGGCCCACTTAATAACTGGAGATTCAGTCAAGAATATTATCATAAAGTAATATTAACTCCAGAGGCATTGGAACTGGGGGTGCTGAAGCACCCCCACTT
Organism: Limulus polyphemus; assembly: GCF_000517525.1. NCBI lineage: Eukaryota > Metazoa > Arthropoda > Merostomata > Xiphosura > Limulidae > Limulus > Limulus polyphemus. Next base: position 251,886 of record NW_013667230.1, on the reverse strand, counting down.
TTACATATTTTACTTATATAGAAACTCTAGATTATATCACTATATTAAATTTCTGAGGGACATGACCCCAGACACCCTAAATTGAGCTGCCTTTGGCAGCACAGGAGCTAATTTTAACAGCTCCTTATATTTTAAATCTTTCATTGTAAAATCTGCAAGTCTAGCCCAGTACCCCCACTTTGCAGCTCCTTCCTACACCACTGGCTAAATTTCTTATTAACAGAGTCTTGATTTTAAATGGAATAATGAGACTGGACATAAAGTAGAATGAAACATGAACAATCTTTATTAAACCACGAAGCACAGTGTGTACTTGCTTTATGGTATGATGGACTGTTGATTTTAATGTATTCTCTCAACAGCGTCTCCCTCAATATCCTGTTCCAGACTGTTAAAAGTATTTTCCTTAGTTTGCAAGGAACATCAGATTTACCCAAAGCATTTAGCAATACTCATGTGACTGGTCACTCTTATTCCAACATAGGTAAGGCTGCAGCTTCTAGATATCACCTGAACTACCATTAATAGGCACAACTGTTGAAATCCTTGCACTACGTGCAGTATTACATCAGGATTTCTCCTGGGCAGAACAGGTTTTATCTACTAGAGAGTAACAAAGGAACAAAGGTACCTGGTACAAAATCAAGCAAAATATTTCTCAACCATGTTTTACTAATACTGCACACATAAGTAATAAGAAATATATTCAGATTAATTACTATAATATTATAAGAACATAGAAATACATAGTGTTTTCATATAACAGTCTAATTTGTTGAAAGACAGTGTATTATGTAAGGGAATGTGTTTTTAATATATTATTATAAAAACGATGATAAATGTAAAAAAAGGAAATGTCGGCTAATGCCATTGAGGTTTTGTAAGCTTATAAACACAAAAACAAATGATGGTTACCTTAAAAAGTTGAACTTTAACTAAGGTGTTGTAATGGACATTGAGGGCCACATCTGTTTTCATCTTCTTAGGCAAAGAGTCCAAAATTTTACTTTCATCTGAAATGGAGAACATCACAAAAACTTTTGCATGCATTTAGTCTGATAAAAGGCATACTTCATATTATATCAAACAAAGAATAAAACTAGTATGCTTTTTTTAAACAATGAGCGTTGGGGATGTTGCTCAATGAGATTTCAATGTAATACATTAAAGGGAAAAACATTGTTTGTGATAATATCAAACAGTTACATTGAGAATTATGGCACCATCTATAAAGCAGTTGAAAAAAATAGGAAACCCACAGGTTTATTGTTTTCATTTTCTTTTTAATAGGACATAAAAGCAATTTTCTACTTTTCGCTTCAGATATTTGGAGTGAATATTAAAAGTAACCAAGTTCCAAGAAATACTGTGGTAAAAAGTTTTGGAGCTCAGAGATCCAGAAAATCTGCAGCAGCTGTTACAATATGATGGGTACTAATGGAGACTATACATTTAATCCTATTGGATATACTGTATTTGAATAGTCATTGAATGAAAAATGGTACATTGGAAACTACCCATCCTGGATACTGAAAGGATAGGTAGATTAATCTTGATTCAGCAGGTGGTGGTGCATGGACAGTATTAGAAGATGGAGCACCTTGTTTGGTTAATTCCAATGACAAACTAGACTCTAATCTACTAAATAGGTGACCAATCACACATGTTGGTTAGTCTTCATAAAAGAAAAGCAGAATATAACCTCCCAAGGCAGAGAAATAACAGGTCTCTGATGCCCTGAGATGTTTGGGGCCACATGTGCACTACACTGAAAGAATCAACCAAGCAGGACTTGGTAATCTGTTGAATTTCCTTCATGACAAGGGCTTAGATGTAATTATTCTACTTGAAGAAGAAATTTCCAGTAAACATGAGTCATCACCTTGCACAGATTATGTCTCTGCACTTTGTACTGTGATGGATTTATTATTATATATTTATCTTAATATCGATGTTTGTTTGAATTAAATTTATATTTAGAAATGTACATAAGTTATACTGTTAAATATGTATTGCAAAACTCCCAACTATTCTCTAAAGTTGTAGAAGATTCTCAAGTGTAAGAATCAACAATATACGTGTACATAAATGCTAGCGTTAGCATCAGTATTGTTACGTAAAACTGAAATTTTGAAAAATATCCATATGCCTATAAATATAACCAACACAACGCACCAAAAAAAAACAGTATCTATTATTGGTTTGTTATAGTTGGTGTGCTATAAACTTTGGAAGCTATAACTGTGATTGTTATAACACTTATTAATCAGGAAACTTAAAATATTTGACCAGAAACATTGATAAATTTCTAACATTACAAACCATTTAACTTCAGTGAATTCACATTGGACAATAGTAGTTTTACGAAACCATTACCTAACTTCATTGGTGGGAAAAAATTGGCATGTGATCAGTGAAGACCACAGAGCTAGCTAGCTCCCTATTAAGTGAATTGTACCTACGTCAATTCAAAATTAACTCACTCATCGTGAACCCTTGATAAGTTATCAAAGAAGTTCTAGACTAGAAAGAAGATTTTATATTGTTTGTAAGTTTGTAAAACTTTTGTATATAAATCATTGTTTGTAGTAACTATTTGTAATAAATGTTATTGTATTATTGGTTGTATATTAAAATATTGTTATGATAGTGGAAGTCGCGTGACGCTGGGAGCATGCGCTGGAGTTCTAGAAAGATCGAGGAACCTGTCGAATGTCCTAGTGTTTGCCAAACGCCCTCTATTTTGTATATATAAGACCGGCAAGAGTAATTGCAGACAGAGCGATATAGAGACAGATAATTGAGTCAAGCCATAAGTAAAGTGCGTGAATCGTTGTGAATTCTAGCGTGTGTTTAAGTTAAAGTGACTGTGGAAATTAAGTGTATTGCAAAGTTGTATTGAGAAAGAATAAACAAGTTTTATTTAAGAAAGGACTTGTATCGCTGAAGTTTTTCGAAAGGAATTTCTACAGAAAATTAACCAATGAACACAGAGGCGTAACAATATATTGGTATTAAAAAGAAAACTGTGTGTATCAATCAATCTTGTTGGCAAATATCATAAATTGGATATATATTGGCATTTATTTAACTACTAAATCTAAATTACAATTTAACTCAGTTTTAGGCTCTTTGAAATTGTAATATGTAACAGTGCACACAACTCATTACTAACACCAAATGAATAATTTAGTGAAGTCTTCAATTTGACTGCCAGAGCAGCTCTCAGGTCACACCTGTCTACCAGAAAGATGACAAAACCTGACCATTTAGAGGAAGTACAAGTCATAACTAAGTTCCCAAAGAAGAACATGGGGAAGGATCATTATCCTTGAAGAGTGGACAGGTGCCAAAAGATTTGTAATTGATTAATTTTACTCCTCTTATCAAGAGAGGTGATAAAAATTGTCCTGATAATTATAGGCCTATTAGTCTTACATAACTGATGAGAAAAGTTTTAGAAAGACTGCTAAATATGCTTTGCAAAATCATTTAACAAGTTTTAAAATTTTGTTTGATAGTCAACATGGTTTCACTAGGGGATAATTTCGTCTTACTAATATTTTGACATTTATGAAGAGGTTTACTGCATATTTAGATGGGGGGTATGGGTGTGAATTTGATGTATCTGGATTTTCAAAAAGAATTTGATGTGATGTCACATAAAAGGCTTGTTAAAAACATGATCTTTGTAGGTGTTGGGAGTAAGTTGGCTCATTGGATAGAACTGTGACTGGATGGAAGAAAGTAATGTTGTTATTAATGCAGTTCAGTCAAACTGGATTGATGTCATAAGTGGAGTACCTCAGGACTCAGTTCTCTTTTTATATTGTTACGTCTACATTTGTTAATTAACTTTCCGTAACTTCGTTCCAACGAAACTTTAACGACACAAGTCTTTACTTAATAAAACTGGTTTATTCTTTCCGAATATAACTCTGCGATACACTTAATCTCAATACTCGCGCTAAAACAAC
>NW_013667230.1:242131-247129 GCF_000517525.1 Limulus polyphemus | reverse complement strand
GTTTCTGGCTGTGAGGAGGATTTTCAAAGGACTTGGATTACTCAATGAGTTATACAAATAAATGACAGATGGCTTTTAATTACGATAAATGCATGTGGGATATCATAACTTGACTTATAAATATAATTTTAATGGGAATAGCCTTAAAAGTGTTAAAGAAGAAAAGGATTTTGTTGTTCTAGCTGATCACTCTCTTATACCATCCAAGCAGTGTGCTGTTGGTAGTGCTAGAGCAAATAGGATTTTAAGTTTTATCAACAGAAATATTCATTATACCCATCTAAGAAGGATATATAATTTCATTGCATAGGTCATTGGTTAAGCCTCATTTGGAGTATTGTGTTCAGTCTTTGTTCCTTACCTTAGAGAAAACATTGAATTGTTGGAAAGGGTTTAGAAGAGGAATACTAGGATGATACTTGGTATGGAAAGACTGTCATATAATACCATGATTAGATCTCTGAAATTGTTTTCTCTTAAAAAAAGTTAGAGGGGATCTAATTGAGGTGTTTAAGATTGTTAAAGGACTTAATAGTGTTGATGTATCATATTTTTTTTCCCTACCTAATGGTGAGAATGGTAGAACTAGAGGACACAGAAATAAATTTGGGCAGGGTAGGAGTAATTTTCAATTAAGACAGTTTTATTCTTCAGAATGGTTGGCCTCTGGAATGAGTTGCCTTCAGGTGTGATGGATACAATAAATATAAAGGAAGGCTTGATAAATATTTGAATGATAAGGGTTGGCTTTTGTCCTCAAATTTTATGTTATATTATGTTAAACGGCAACAATAACCTTTACAAGAATGTTATTATTTTTCAGTAACTTATGATTCTGAGAGCATTAAGTTAAAAACACCAACAGAGAAAGAATTCAACAAATAATCGGTCAAAAATACATAGTGTTTTCTGTTGCTCCCATGTGTGGTTTAGCCATAGTCTAACCCTATATTGGAGGTTCTCAGGCACGTTGAGATTTCGCATGTATTGTATCATCTGGTCTGTCACTTGCTGATACTGAGTGGTGTTTTGGGTTGCTGTGGCAACAATATCACGAATCTAAAACCATAAAAAGAGCCAAAAAAAGACATTTTAAAAGATTTACAAACACTGACAGAGAACCTTACAGCAAAATAGAGAATGGTATGTGATCATGATATTACATGCTTATGTTTGATTTAACGTTCTAATAATTCACTTTGGTTAAAAAAAAATACTTAATTGATATACATTTCTTGGTTTATTAAATAACTAAATAATATAAAATTTTTATGTAATTGATAAAAGAACTTTAGTTAGGAAGACTAAACTATAAATTCTATTATAATCTCAATTTCAAGAACTTTACCTGACCAATTAAGAAAGCAAATATAAAAACACCAGTTAGCCAACTGAATGTCATGAAGATGTATTCATATTCATTCTTAGGTTTGGGGTTTTTTCCAATTGATGTTGCTGTTTTAGTGGCAAAATACATACAACGAACATATCTGGAAACAAGTAATATTTATTCATTCAAAAAGTTGAAATCTTATTGACAAAAAACAGCAAAAATTATGTTTTCTTAAAATAATAATTAGAAACTGTAAATTCACTAGTTAATAATACAAGTATGAAAAAAAAATAGAAAATAAAGTAGATACTAAAATTTCAAATAGTGGAAAAAATCATAATCTTATTCTGAATACCAAACATATCTCTTAAAAGAGTGCTATTGAAAGTGTTGAAGTTTTATAATATGCCAACATCTCTTCAGTACTATTGTTTTCACTTTATTGTTACTCATACATAGTTTGACTCTCCAGGACAAAACATGTTATACAAACATTATAAGTATTATAAAGTTTTCTCTGAGAGGTTTTTCTCATACATTCGTAACTACTTATATAGTTACCTAAGAATTGAAACATCATCACACATAAATGCTTTGACTGTGATCAAATCAAACAATCATGATAGTACAAGTGTTTTATGACTAGTTTTTATAATTTTATCATAAATCTGAGAAAAGTTTTGTTCCTCGATACATTATAGGAAACATAGTGAGATTCTCCCTCGTAATTTCAAGTGTTCTTTTGGAGTCCTGACTATTACACAGATAAGCATCAAGTGTTGGAAAATAAGGAGCATCTAAAAAGTTATTGATTGTTCAAACACTTCACAACATTATATCCAGCTCTTTAACTCTTCTGATTGTTTGTTCACCACTTACGCATTTCCTTCACCTTGAAACACCCAGTCATTGGAGCCAATCCCCTCCCACACAGACATGGCATAATAGGCACAAGCATTCAAATGGATGAGATACAGCATGTAGATTAATGTTCGTAAGATTCTGAAACAGAGAGGAGCACAGAGTGCGGTAATAATTTAGGCTTGTAACAGGAATGAATTCAATCAGTATTTTAGACATAAAAGAATAAGAATATAATGAATTTATAGGTATGAATTACACATATTCTGGATTGAACAATAAGAATTGTTTAAAACATGCACTAAAATATTTGAATGGTACAATAATAATAAATGTACCTTTGGTTCATAAAAACAATACACAGTATCACAAAACAAAACTTTTATACACATGTGATCAGTAAAAAGTGGTTATATTTTTACCTGATGATATACGGAGATTTAGCCACAGCGTCTATTCTATTGAAAAACTCCCAGAAAGTCTGAACCTGTTGCATGAGAACAAAGTAACTTTCTTCAAAACTATTAGAGGTGATTCTACTGGAGTAAAAAGTCAATGATAAAATTTGAGATGTCTTTTTTTTTCAACATGGCTAATTATACGAAAACTTTTAGTTCTCAGAACTCAACTACTCTTTTCACCATCTCTATTTTGTGGATCATATTACCTTATCAAACATTCCTAATTCTCTGAAATATGCATGCACACTAGAAATTATGCAATAAACTAGTCATTGAATATCTCTTTTTATGTGGTACAAATATTTTGTTCTAAACGTTAAAAAAACACAAATTTGTCAAAACTCTTTGAAAATTCCTTTAAGAAATTATTAAAAAATGATAATTTAAAGCTTTCAGTTGAATATTACAGGTATCACAAGTAGGATCTATAAGAAAATTAAATAAGACATCAGCCATAATTGACTTGTATAATTTAAGGATAATAAGGAACTCGTGGGTTCATCTTGGTCACTCCATCCACTAAACAAACTTTAAGATAAAAATAAAACACTCAAAGTCAGCCCTTATCATTAAAATATTTATAAAGCTTTCTTTCTAACTCCCTTAATCTGCTGTATTCACCACATCTGAAGGCAACCCATTCCGAAGACCAATCACCATATTAGAAAAATAGAAATGTCATAGTTTTATATTTGTGTCTCCTAGTTCTACCATAACAAAGTATATTATTAGCTGGAGGAAGTGGATTAACAACCCAGCACTGAAAGACAATCTTAAACACCTCAATCATATCTCCTCTAACTTTTCATTTTTCAAAGGAAAACAATTTCAGAGATTTTAAACTGTCTTCGTATGACAACCTTTTTATTCCTGGTATCATCCTAGTATCCATCCTTTGAACCCTTTCCAACAAATCAATGTCATTCTTAAAGTAAGGAGCCCATGACAGCACATAATTAATACTCCAAATGTGGCCTAACCAGTGACCTATACAATGAAATTGTAACCTCTTTAGACTTATTAAAACTTCTTCTTGGACACTCCTGAAGATGACATGATAAGAAGTCAAAAGTCAAAACATGTTGAGTGTAATGATGACTGTAGGTCAGTCCCAAATAAAAATATTTATTGTGTAAACAAAAAGAAATTGTTTTTAAATGTAGTATTTATTTAGCTTATTATAATTGTATTCAATATTTCTGTAGATACAACCTAGTCCTATTTGCCCTATCATTAACAAAAACACATTGCTTGGATGGCTTAAAAGACTGAATAATCAGGAAAACATGATCCTTTTCTTCCATAACACTTATAATTCAAGTTATGATATCCCACATGTATTAACTTGCATTTATTATAATTAAAAGCCACATGCCATTTGTTTTCCCAACTTACCAAATAATCTAAATCTTCTAAATAATCTAAAGCAGCAGTGTACTCCTCATGGCAAGCAAAACCCAAAACTTTAATATAATCAGCAAATTTAAATAATTTATTGACCCTTCTTTCATTTATATCATTAATGTAAATCAAAAACAGCAAAGATCCTAACACTGAGCCCTGAGGTACGCGATTTGTGACATTAATCCAGTTTGAATGAACTCCATTTACTACAACCTTCTGGTTTTCTTCCATTCAGCCATTTTCTATCCAATGAGCCAACCTATTCCTCCCCACACACCTCCAGAAATAATTTTTTAACAAGCCTTTTATGTGGCACCTTGTCAAATACTTTCTGAAAATCCAGATATGCCAAATCCACCTATATAAGTAGTAACCTCTTCAAAGAATGCAATCATGTGGACTATCCAAAAAAAACTATTAAACTTTGTTACATGACTTTGCAAAGCATTTTTTATTACACTTTCAAAAACTCTTTCCACCACTGATGTAAGACAAATAGGCCTATAATTACTAGGACAATTTTATAAATTCTCTTGAAAAGAGGAGTAACATTGTCCAACTTCCAATCTTTTAGGACCTGTCCACTATTCAAAAACTTACAAAAAATAGTAGTAAGTGGCTCACATGTCCAATCCTTAACCTCCTTCAAAACCATTGGAAAAATATTATTTGACCCAGTAGCTTTATTATTCTTTATTCTTCTGAGTTTTCCTTAACAAGCTCAAAATTAATGAGATCATCTTGTTCAATCTTGTTTCCATCTAGCATGTATTCAGAATGAGAAATAGTGCTTAAATCTTTATTAGCAAAAACTGAAGAAAAAAGTAGAATTTAAGAGCCCAACCATCTCATAATCATTAGATATGAGCCTTTTTGTATCATCCCTTAAAAGCCTTACTTCCATCTTAACATTTTGCTAACCCTTAGTATATTTAAAGA
>NW_013667230.1:240969-241953 GCF_000517525.1 Limulus polyphemus | reverse complement strand
TATCTTTATTATTAATTTTTACATTTTCAGTAACCTTTTTTCAATTTACTGTCTGACTTACTCTCTTGATCTTCTACAATCCTCTAAGTCTACCACTGAAAAAGTCAGTTTAAACTTCATAAATTAGTAATGCTTCTCTCTAATTTTATCCTTCATACCCTTGTGAGACAACTCGGTGTTTTACTTGCAACCAACCTTTTTTTTTTTACAAGGAAAATGTCTATCTTGAATATTTAAGAATCTACTTTTTAAATTTTCCACTTTTGATCCATATCTCCAATTAATTCAGCTGCCCAGTTCACAACAGAAAATTACTGTTGCATCCCTGCAAAATTTGCTTTTTTGACATTTGTAACTAATATCTCATTATTCCTTATCTACATACGCAACCGGATGTTTCCCATTCTTTACCCTATCAAACATTTCTGTATTAGACATTAACAACTATTTCTAAAATAGTATTTGTAGTAGTAGGTTTCTCTAAACAATTAGTGAAAAAATCATCCTGAACAGTTTCTAAAAACCTGTCTCAATCACTTATGGTTTGACTCTAACATTTCTTAATCTATATGCCTGAAATTAAGATCCCCCCCCCTCATAATCATTACCTCATTAACAGTATAATTAATTATCTCACTGTAGAGATTCTCATTATTTTCATAAGTTTCGACTAGTAGTCTGTAACAAATTCCGAATAAAAGTCTTCTCCCCTTCTAACTACTAACAGAAACCCAGTAGATTCAACCTTCTTGCTATTAGCTTTAATATCCTCAAATTGAACAAGATGTAACTCATATTTTACAAATAAGCCATTCCTCCACTCTTTTTTAGTACTCAAAACTGTCTACATTTAACCATGTTCCAGTTATTTCCATTACATCAAAATCCTCTGTTCTAATTAGTACTGTTACGTCTCCGTTTGTTAATTAACTTTCCGTAACTTCGTTCCAACAAAACTTTAGCGACACAAGTTCTTTACTTAAT
>NW_013667230.1:238193-240014 GCF_000517525.1 Limulus polyphemus | reverse complement strand
AACAAGAGGGCGTGAGAATTGTCACGTGATCTCGATGACGCAACAGTACTCTAAAGTCTTCTGTTTCATTCCTTATAACTTCTAGCGTCAAAATAATAACAGTTTAGCCTACCTTTCAAATTCCTTCTGGACTTTTTTTTCTACACTATACTTTTCTAAACATCTTATTTTTTCTCTATATAGTCTATTCTGGCCCTCACCTCTAGCTAGTACTAGTTTAAAAGTACTCCAACAGTTGAGGTATTATCCCTTACAAACAAGCCAACTCCTACTGTATCTAAATGTAAACCATCCATTACAAAACCTCCCTTTTCCTATTGAACAGATTCTACACATCCAAACAGCCAACCTGCACATCCTTACATATTACCCTAAGCCTAGCATTCAGCCCTAGTGACTTACTTATAATTTCATTACCACAAATAAGTCAGAATTGCATTATATTGGCCCTTTTCTCTAAATGCCTTTATTAGTCACTTGTACTTAACAATTAGCTCCTTTGACCTACACTTTTCTACATCATTAGCTCCTATGAGCACTCAGACCCCATCACTGCTAGCACCCTTTACTATATCACTTGCTCTGGCAGTTAAATCCACTACTTCTAGGCTTAATAATACTGTTTCTAACTTCCTGAAGGCCATTATTATCTACTGTATCCTTTGTATGTAAAATATTAAATTCTTCTTGAAATCCTGATGCCATTTCCCACAGTTTACCCTTCTCTTTATCTATCGTCTCTACTCTATTGGCCCTTTTCTCTAAATGCCTTTATTAGTCACTTGTACTTAACAATTAGCTCCTCTGACCTACACTTTTCTACATCATTAGCTCCTATGAGCACTCAGACTCCATCACTGCTAGCACTCTTTACTATATCACTTGCTCTGGCAGTTATATCTTCCACTCCTGCCCCTGGATAGCATAATCTAATTATTTTCTTCCTATTTACCTCACAGACTGTCTTATCGGCATGCCATACTAATGAATCATTTATAACTATAACCTCCTCATATTTTACATTCCCATCCCTTTCTGTCTCTTTTATTTTTTCCCATCCCATAGTCTCATCTGTACATGCTAAATGCTAAAACAGAACCTGTTCATTACAGTTAAATCCACTACTTCTAGGCTTAATAATACTGTTTCTAACTTCCTGAAGGCCAGTATTATCTATTGTATCTTTTGTATGTAAAATATTAAATTGTTCTTCAAATCCTGCTGCCATTTCCCACAGTTTACCCTTCTCTTTATCTATCGTCTCTACTCTATTGAGGATAGCCTCCAATTTCACTTTCAGTCAGCAAACTCTACAAAAACATTACACATCTTCACTACTTCAATGAAATTAGAAATAAATAACTTTCACCAATTACATACATGCTAAAACATTGATAGTGTATAAGATTCTTGTAAAACCTACATGTATACAAGTTATTTGCTGTCCTATAGTAGTGATAAATCTATGCTCAAGACATGACTATTTCTACTTGAACCAATTATGTGTCAAAATCTCATTCCTATAGGAGCTTTGTTCTATAAAATATTTACATTAGACAGTCATGTTAACACTTATATGAAATATATATTTTTTCCTATAAACATATATAGATTAATAACATTTAATGAAAGTAGGTGTTTAACATTTCAATAATACGCAACATTAACTATGTCTGAAGAATCAGACTATATGCAACACAAGTAACTTATGCTGAATACATCTTTATTAATTAAGTTTAATACATTTAAAATTATTTAACTTGTAGGCAGATTTTGTTAAACAAGACCGATGTCTGTAGGTTTACTTTCTTCTTAGAATTC
>NW_013667230.1:234153-237231 GCF_000517525.1 Limulus polyphemus | reverse complement strand
ACAAGAAAATCTGTCACCAAAGTATACCAATTATTTAACTATACAGTTTTGTTTTATCTTACACTTGTCAAGACACATTTTCACATTACCTTTAACATTCTTGGAAACCGAAATAAGGCATTAAAACCATATACTAGATACAGCAAATCCAGAGGTAGCAGTGACAGAAGATCCATCTGTAATAGAAAAGTGAAACTAGACCAGCTTGTTATACCTCACAAATATTCAAGATGGGTGCCTAATCATCATAATTTGTTTACATAATTAGTTTAATTACCAGTACCTTTCTTAAAAGTTGCATACTGAGACATAGTGAAGTTAACACTAATATTACATATTAAATTAAAACACATTTTTCTGAAATATTTATGCACCAAATTGCTTCTGGATCCACAACTTTACTGTTTACATCATCCCTAGTAGGATAGCACAAAAAAAGTGAACAAAAACAGTATCAATATTGCAATCAACCTCACTTTTTCACACCTGGAGTCCTCTGTGTGTTTTACATAGATAATGGGTGATGTCACCAATGATTTCGTCAGTTCTTTACACTACAGTGTCATAATGGCAAACAGATATTGAGGGTTAATGATTAATCTTACCAGGCAAGTTGTATACTTAGAAACAAATTATGCTATAACAGAAACTACAACACTTGCAGTTGCTAGACCTATTGTGCTTTATCTATAGTTTTAAAATAAAATAAAAACGATATTATTTACATAATCATAGTAGCAATGACTTTTAAGTTTCCAGGATGAAAAAGATTCAGAAAGCTCTGGAAGCTGGTCCTTATAATAAGTGATATACATAATTTCTAAATATAATGTAAGAAATATTACAAATTTTACATTCATAAAATAAATCCCTATAGACAACAATGTAAAGTCAACAGAAATTATTATTTTTTCTTTAAATGCAATATTAGAGTTTAAATTAGCACAAAATTTTAGTATTGATATTAACTGTAAGTTTTACTGGGGGAAACAAAACTAAAGACCACCTTGAGAAGCAAGATTCCCAACAAAAACAGAAAGATGAGCCCATACCATATCAAAAATGCAAGTTGGTCAGAAAGCAGCATATCAAGAACAAGTGGAAGGCATAACATATTATCCTACAGCCATAACCAAGTGATTGTTTTCTGCTTATGAACAGGGCACAATAATTCAGAGGGACACCTGTGCAACAACAAGAATTTTTGAAATACAGCAGACAACCCCTGTGGAATCAACGAGGAAACTCCAGAGTATATCTTACAGCAATGACCTGTCTAGAGATAGCAGAATGAGAAACATTATAATCAGCTGATAACACCTTGTAGGAGAAGCTGTGTGGTAATGCAGAACAACTCTGGGTGACTGTGTGTTTCATATTGACTGCTGGACTTCAAACTGAGCATTAAAGTTTTGGGTGTTGCTGACTGTGAGGAGGATGTGTTACAACAGAGTTTAGATAATTTGGTGAGTTGGGTGAATAAATGGCAGGTAGCTTTTAATTATAATATATGCAAAGAAATGTATGCAGAATATCTTAATTTAAATTATAAGTATAATTTTGATGGGAATAACTTTAATGGTGTTAAGGAAGAAAAGTATCTTGGTGTTCTGGTTGTTCAAGGTCTTAAGCCATCCAAGCATTGTGCTGTTGCTAGTGGGAGGGCAAATAGGATTTCAGGTTATGTCTACATGAATATTGAATACACACATCCAAAGAGGTCATAACTGAATTGAATAGGTCACTGGTTAGGCCATATTTGGAGTACTGTGTTCTGTCATGAGCTCCTTACTGTAAGAAGGACATTGATTTGTTGGAAAGGGTTCAGAGGAGAGCTACTAGGATGATACCTGGAATGGAAAGGTTGTCATATGAGAGCAGGTTAAGACCTCTGAAATTGTTTCTCATGAAAAAATATTGTAAACGTCACTGATAGCATTAATATCTCATCTTTCTTCATACTTAATGGTGAAAATAAAAGGTATAGGGAACACAAATATAATTTTGGCAGGATATGAGTGATAGACAGGATAAACAAACAATTGTTGAAATTTTTTAAGTGTAATAACTACAAGCATACATAATAATTAAAAACACACAATTGTTGATTTATAATTCCTAGCAGTTTTAGTCATAGCATATTTAATTAGATATAAGTAAAGTGTATCAGCTACGGCTCAATCAACAATATTAATCAACCATGTATTCAGAAAGTATTTTTAAACTGAAATTAAATAATAAAGTTTTCTATACATATTGAAAAACAGCTTGTTATAGCCCAAAAATGTTTGATGAATAGAACCAGAAAGAATGTCTCACCTTAAACATAGATTTCTTGAAATAATTGTTTTTAGTTGCAGCTAAATCGTCCTACAAATAAACAAAAATGAAATAAGCAATCAATTTACTTTCTGTAAGTGACAAATAACACAAACAGTAAAACTGTGTTATTCTTGACTACTGAATTAAACTTATAAAATATATACTGGTAATTTCTACACACCTTAAAATATGGAATTTTTCAACTAATAGTTAACATATATTTTTAAATGAGTGAGGTTTGGACTGATAATTGACACAAATCTTAATATTAGACATTTTTTAAGTTTATAAACAAACTTTAAAATCTAGATTTTCAGATCACAAACTTTAAAAATGTATTATTTAAAGTGAAAACTTAGATAAATAATGTGTACATTTTGAACTGATAAATGATGAAACATTGCAATGATGTTATTCTGAGGTGTCCCCTGGTCAGTGGAAGGCTTACAGAGTCATAACACTAAAATTTTTCATGGTGGACAGAGTGAAAAAAGCCCATTGTGTAGCTTTGTTCTATAAAAACAAAATAACTGAAATGCTAAATGATGAGAAAATATTAGTATTAGCATTCTGCCCTAAAATAAATCTAACAGATACATGAAGGAAAGAATTCTATATGCAACCACCCCTTTCTTGATGCTTTTATGATAATAAGGTATACTAGTGTGAAAAACTTCTCCTGCATAATGTTTGTTTGTTTGTTTTGAATTTCGTGCAAAGCTACACGAGGGCTATCTGCACTAGCCGTCTCTAATT
>NW_013667230.1:231634-234143 GCF_000517525.1 Limulus polyphemus | reverse complement strand
AAGGCAGCTAGTCATCACCACCCACCGCTAACTCTTGGACTACTCTTTTACCAACGAATAGTGGGATTGACCATCACATTATAATGCCCCCACGGCTGAATGGGCGGGCATGTTTAGTGTGACAGGGATTCGAACCCATGACCCGCAGATTGCGAGTCGAGCGCCCTAACCACCTGGCCATGCTGGGCCTGATGCATAATGAGATGTGCTTTATGTGTATTATTTAAAAGGATGGGTTGTAAAATTATGTAATTGGTAATATGTGTAGACACATTGAACAATAAAGAAAGATTGTTTTTATATCTTAAGAAGCTAGTGCTATAGTTTTAAGTTTTACAATTTCTCCCATCATGAAAGTAGCATCTTTGAAACTATTCCCTAAAAGCATAGAATCACAGAGTTACTTTTAATATCACTAATTCTAGCTAACCCATTGACTACTAAATCAATCCTTTATTGTTTGCTTGCTAGAACATTTTATTTTTTCCTGCCCATTGCTATATCAGTCTTTAAAAGATGTTACTTCCCACCTAAAGAAACTTCAAGTGAGTGATATTAAACCAAGCACATAGTTTATGAATACCCTCTTTTTCAAGAGTAGCCTAAGCTGCTGATAAGGCCAATGATAGCAAGAATATTGTTATGACAGCGGAAGTCACGTGACCCTGGTAACACGTGATGAGTTTCTAGAAGGATCGGGGAACATCACGAATAATCCAGTATTTGCTAGGTGCCCTTTATTTTGTATATATAAGACCGGTAAGAAGTGACGGCATAGAGAATTGCAGACAGACAGAGATAGATAATTGAATAGCAGACAGAGAGATAGAGACAGATAATCGAGTCAAGCCGTAAGTAAAGTGTGTAAATCGTTGTGAATTATAGCGGGTGTTGAAGTTAAAGTGACTGTGGAAATTCTGTGTATTGCAAAGTCGTATTGAGGAAGAATAAACTAGTTTTATTTAAGAAAGGGCTTGTATCGCTGAAGTTCCTCGAGAAGAATTTTTCCGGAAATTATCAAACGAACAGAGACGTAACAATATTTATAAAATTATTTAATAGGAGTGAATGCCATATTTAATTGTAAATTAACTACTGTATAAGAACCTTCTTATAATATGGCTCATATCCTAGATGAATAAGTTTATATATTTAATAAAACCATATAAAATTAATTTTTAAAAACAATTTTGTAATTTTCTCTGTTACTGATGTCTAAAAAATTTTTATTCAGGGTTGAACTTCTTTAAAATTTCATGCCAGAACTCTGTACACGAATACATGCTCCTTTACTTATGTTTAGAACTGTTATGTAATTTAAAAAGTGTTGTAAAACTGTATTATTGTACTATATTTAATAATTTTACAACTAATTTTGTAGTGGTACTCAGGACTACCTTTAAACTTATTTACTGGTAATGGGTTATACCAGTGCATAGGGACTAAAGTTTGCATGTGTTTATTGTTATTTTCAAAAGTTTAAGCATATGTTTTTGTTTATATTGCGTACTTGCATATAATATTCTGTAATATATGTAAATACACACCACCCAGAGTCCGTCCTGAATGTACTTCACTCGAACTTTAAAAACCAGAATATCAACAATGTAGACAGCATCACAGAAGTAATCAATACCCAAGAGATATGGGAGGTTTTCTGGTGTTTGATACTTAAACAGAGCTCGAAGGAAAATGGACCAGGCATTGTAAACAAAACAAAGGGTGACAATCAGCAGCCAAGAGATGTAGATCTTACCTGGAATAATAAACATAAAAATTTATTTGACTAACATTCATTCAACAGAATTTAACAATAAACAACTTACCAGGAAAACGATAAAAAAGATTTGTGGGTAAGTAGAATGAATCAACATGTAGTTCTATGTAAAGTAAAACTGAGGACAGATTAATAAACTATACTTATCTATATAATAGGGATGTAATAGTTTAAAATATTCCCTGGAGAGCAATTTCCATATAATGAAAGGGGTAAATACTATACCTAAGATGAAAGCAAGAAAAAGACAAATTACAACCTTTCAACAAATTCACTCCCCATCATCAAGTACAACTTACAAATGAAAGTTATATAGTGAAATATAGCGGGGAGTTAGATTATTTGTTTATAGAGGGTTGTTTTTGTTTCTTATAGATTGTTTGTTGTTACATGCAAATCAACAAAGTTTTTGTTTTTCCATTGACATTACCTAACAGAAATTGGGGGAGATGTTATGGCCAGAGTCGTGATTATGTTGAAAGATGTAAAAGGAGTAAAATCAAATTATTTTTTAAAATTAATATTATGTGCATTAAAAGCAAGGGCATACGCACGTACGCTCTTAAATATAAATTTTATTAGCGTATAGCCCGTCTAAAATGACTGAGCAAGTACTACCACTCCATAGTATATCTGCCCCCCCCCCGTGGCACAGCGGTATATCTGAGGACTTACAACACTAGAATCCGGGTTTAGATACCCGTGGTGGGCAGAGCATAGATAGTCTATTGT
>NW_013667230.1:212458-231260 GCF_000517525.1 Limulus polyphemus | reverse complement strand
ACAGCGGTATGTTTGCGGACATACAACGCTAGAAATCGGGTTTCGATACCCATGGTGGGCAGAGCACAGATAGCCCATTGTGCAGCTTCGTGCTTAACTTCTTACAAACAAACAAACAATTCATAGTATACCCCCCCCCAGTGGCACAGCGGTATGTTTGCGGACATACAACGCTAGAAATCGGGTTTCGATACCCATGGTGGGCAGAGCACAGATAGCCCATTGTGCAGCTTCGTGCTTAACTTCCAACAAACAAACAAACCATAGTATACCCTAACCTCACATTTCATAGCTAACTAAAATAAATACGTTTTGCGAAATCAAGCTTGACTAATAAAAGAGGCAGTCGAGGCAGTCAAACGTCGGTAAATACATATGTGAGCCGTTCAAAACTAAGATTATTCGTGAAATGAATTCGTGGCGTATTCATAGGATAATTAGTGGTAAAAATCGGTTATATTAACAACTTCTAATGTATAGAAAAGCCAGTGCGTTTTGGTAACACTACGTTGGAACAATGGCTTTTATGTCATGTTGCTTAGCAACAAAAGTATACCCTAATATTCTTGTTAGTCTATGTACTTAAAGTATAAAATGAAATGTATAGACAACAAAACTGGAAAAAAAATCTTTAATTTCTTAATTTAGGGTATCTATGATTAAAGAGTTTTTTTTATTATTAAAAACGTTGGTCATATAACAGAAAATAGCTTCATTTCGAAACGATTTAAGTTTAAAATTGAATCGATATTTTTACTTTCGTGATACATTTTATGCACTTGGCTCAAGGCTAGGTGATCCTACACTACTTCTTTACTTTAGGCTTATTATACCAACACTCGCTACACTTATAAGGTTTCATGGCTCCCTTGCACCCCCGTCACTAAAATCGTGATGGGCAGACAGTAATCGAACTATTCTAACTGGATAAATGCATTTTGGCTTTTATGACTCCTCCTATTTCGAGAAATCAAGTGTGATGTGACACACACACACTAGCTTTTTATAGGTGAGACAAACTCTTCTATGTGACACATTTGATCACACCTTATTAAATTATGGCATTATACGCGGAGAAGGTGGGATGAAAATATTTACCTTTGTGTAGACCTCAGGATCGAGACGATTCGTTTGGTACCACTTGGAAGTCGTTGCTACCAGCGGTTTAGGAGTTCCGTGACACACAGACACTGAATCTTATTAATTATTATACAGATTTATTCACCTCACTGTAAGTTACCTCATTTCTATACATTAATGAAAGGGGCAGTTTATGAGTAAATGACATAAACATTTGTTATTTATAATAATGCGTTGTTTCTGGATTTACTGTTAAGAAAAACTTTTTATTGATATACTTTCTGCTAGTAATGAATAAAAAAAACATTAATAAACATTTCACTCACTCTGTGGCTCCAAAACTTTTGGAAAAGTAGGAAGAAGCTGTTTGGATATTCTACAGCACCAAAATCCTTTTTCCTCTTCCATCCAGTCATTAGCAGCAGGCGTGTCATCATTTTGGATTAAAGGCTCCGGATGCGGACGGTCAGGCTTTTTTTCTTTTTTCACCTCGTCATTAGAAGGTGCTGTGTAAAATTACGTTAGTTATGGTAATCATACAGATTGTGTTGTACATTCATTATATTAATAACGTTGCCCCCAAGTGACACAGTGGTAAGTCTGCAATATCTGTGGTGGGCACACCAAAGATAGCCCATTCTGTAGCTTTGTACTTAACTACAAACAAAGAAATTTAATGACGTTGGTTCGTCAGTTCAAAATATAAGAAAAAAAACGGGTTAAGTAATGTCACTAGGCTTGACCCTTGGGTTTTCTTTAAATATCCTGCAATCTGTCTCTAACTTGGAAGCAATCAAATTCAAACATTACTGGAATATTATTACTGTGCAATATCTAAAAACATACGAAAGTCCAAACTAATTAACAATTGATTTACCTTCTACCTAACCTGAAAAACAAAAGACTTTTTCTGTTCAAAGTTTAAACACGGTGCCATTTCTTGTTGCTTATAAGGTAGGAAGTACTCGGTATTTTGACTGAGTAAGTTGGAAGTTGTAGTTAATGCTTCTACATAAATAAATAAAAACAGAAAGATGAGACCATACCATATCAAGAATGCAAGTTGGTCAGAAAGCAGCATATCAAGAACAAGTGGAAGGCATAACATATTATCCCACAGCCATAACCAAGTGACTGTTTTCTGCTTATGAACAGGGCACAATCGTTCAGAGGGACACCTGTGCAACAACAAGAATTTTTGAAATACAGCAGACAACCCCTGTGGAATCAACGAGGAAACTCCAGAGTATATCTTACAGCAATGCCCTGTCTAGAGATAGCAGAATGAGAGACATCATAATCAGCTGATAACACCTTGTAGGAGAAGCTGTGTGGTAATGCAGAACAACTCTGGGTGACTTGTTATATGTCCCGTACATATACATACAAAAATGTGGGATATGTCCATTTTTGGTCATTTTAGGGGGGAGTCAAAAAGTTAAATAAACCCATAATTTTAGGGGTTTTGCTCAATTACTTAGTCTTGTTTCGACCACGTTACATGGAATTTGGTACAAAGATACTCTTTGCAGGTCTCAAATAGAAATACTGACATTTTTGGAATTTTTGTCTTTTGCTCAATTTTTCAGCGAGGAAAGCAAAATTTTGGGTTTTCGTGAACTATTCATGTGTATGTCAACCATCTTACATGGTATTTGTTATAAAAAATATCTTCTTGCAGGTTCCAAGCAGTGATATAGACAGTTTTCGATTTTTCTGGTGTCAAAATTGTCCATGTTGGGATTGCGTGGCGGAGACATGTTGCATTCACCAGCGAATGTTGGCTTTTTTAATACACATGAAGTGTTCTCGTATATCGTTTGTAATGATTTATAACACTAAATGAAAGACGCTACGTCAGTGGCATCACAAACAGGGCTAAACTGCTGGACACAATGGCTGTATCTCTCGAGATCCATTTTTACCCAAAAACTCTTCGTACGTTACAGGACAGTATAAATTCCAAATAATTGAACTGCATGGATACTTTACGTAGTTATAATAAAACCAATAAAGAAACGTGAAAAATCCAAATTTATAAACGTGTTTGTTTAGTAATCAATTGAATATTTTTGTACAAATACATTCCAAACTATATGAGATGTTGTACAAGTCGCTTATAATTGTGTTTTACATTCCAAACTATATGAGATGTTGTACAAGTTGCTTATAATTGTGTTTTACATTCCAAACTATATGAGATGTTGTACAAGTTGCTTATAATTGTGGTTTTACAATAACATTTCGTTTAACTTTGATTACAACTTAAGTTAGTTTCATTCAAAGTTACTACTCACAACTATTATTTACTTTTGATTTAAATGTATTCCGGCCATATATATATATATATATATATATTATTATCTGTTTCCCCGTGGAGTGAAAGAGTAAGTTTCCGGAATTGAAATGTTAAAATCCGGGGTTCGATTCCTCGAAGTAGACAGAGAGAAGATAGTCCAATGTTGCTTTGCGTTAAAAATTAACTTATGACTGGCTGTTTTACAAAGGTGTTGTAATATAACGTACATTGCTTTATAAGCTGTTTAAGTAAAAAAAAAGACAGTTTCCATATTCAGTGGTACTTTTATCTGTCATGATCCTCAGACTTGTTTCTGGTTTGATGTAGGCTTAAATTATAGCAAATATCTCTGATACTCCAAATATCTGGTGTTGTATAAGTAGATATTCAAATCCAGTTTCATATAAAACGTTTGTTGAATTTCGCTATTTGAAGGCTTTATATGCTAGCTGTCTCTAATTTTGAAGTGATAAACTTGAGAGAAGGCAACTGACCAATACAATCCACCACCAACTCTTGTGCCACTCCTTACAAACGAATAGTGTAATTGACCGTAAAATTATAACGCTCCTTCCCCCCAAGACTGAAAGAACAAGCATGTTAGGTGACGGTATTCAATCCCGCTAGCAGCAGACTGCAAGTTGAGTTCCCTAATCACCAAACTATGCCAGGCTAACTGTAAATTGTAAAATCCAATGATTTCCCATTTAATATCTGATTTTACCTTTATCTCTGGATCCATCGATTTTACACTCTAAAATGTTTGGACGTGCGGTACATAGTTTAAGCTTGATAAATAAATAAAAACTGATACAATAGAAGCATTTCCATTGAACTTCGACAATTACACTGACATTTCTTCAATAAATAGTACAAGTTCTAATAGCTATTAAGATTACCTGGTTACCATATTTGATAAAGGTAATATTTATGAAAAACAAAGCGACTAAAATAGTAAAATTATTACGAAGAAAACATATTAATTTTTTTATTAAAAATAAATATATTTAATACTTTGTTTCCTTTACTTACTTGAGGGTGGCGTTGATGATTGTACTACAACCCTTTCTTTCACTCGATAAGCTCTGTCGGCGAACGTTTGTACCAGTCGGTGAATACCGCGGTACACAGAAGAAGCTTTATCAGAGCCAGTCCTGAAATCATTCATCACATAACTGTGAACGACCCGTACACGATTCTTTAAACCAAATAGAGTCATGATGTAAATTTAACACCAGATATAATGACCACATACATCTTTATATATCTGACATATATAAATATAACAAGCCCCTACACTTGCTACAAGAGCTGACAGACTACAAGAGTACACTTGGATACTATACGTTTTCGAGATCTTTAAGTTACAGTAATTAACGGCCACATAGTGGTGAAATCACGGGTGAGGACTTGTGTTAATTCATGTTCATTTAAAAGGAAGGGGAGGAGAAGGTAAATAAAGACATATAAAACTCGTTATTGCCGAGTACGATGATAATATTGTCATATTATGGTCTTTGTTGTGAAACCCTAGATTTAAACAGATATAAATATTCATAAGCCTAAAATTTGTGTTTGTTTGTTTTTAATTATGCACAAAGCTACACAACGGCTATCTGTGCTCTGCCCACCACTGGTATCGAAACCCGGTTTCTAGCGTTGTAAGTCCGCAGACGTACCCCTGTGCCACTGGGGGGCGTTTGTGATTGAAAGATGTGAAATGTTTTTTTTACACCTTAACGTGTTTTTCTTCATAAATCAAATGTTTGGAATAGACTCTAACGTAGGCGTAATTATTCTTTTTGACATCAGCCCTGGCGATGCGTAGGCATTTGTCTCCTTAATATTTTGATAACTGTCTAATTTTCTCTCGTTGAGTCTAGGTCGCTTTAATTAAACAAGCGGAAATATTACTTTTCTTATTCACACAAAAGGTAAGCATTATGTAATCGCTGTCATATCAATATAATCTTCTTAATGTTAGTCTTAATTGATGCGTGGTTGGGAGCTACTACCTGTCACCCAAGATGGCGGACAGAACGTTTGTGACATCAAGTTTAAATCCTGTATTAGCAACATTTAGCATAAACATATAAAAAGAAAGCGTATATACAGAGAATATATATATATATATATATATACACACGTGAAAGTGTATAAAAGTGTAATTTTTCTCAGTACTGGTAGCTGCGTAAAATTTGTAACGTTTCACTCGTATATATTCTTGCAAGCACCTCTTTTGTTAAATACAATTCCGAATAATGTAAACAATTTCGGCAAATGAAGAGAAATCATAATCTGTCTGAACTTTCGTGAAGGTTAAATAAAGAGTTTTGTCCTACTAAACTCAGGAGCTTTTTTTAATAATATAACCCTAAGATGTGTGATCATTCTATACTAATATAACTCTCATTAGAGTGATCAGTCAGTAGTAATATCACCCTCATTAGGGTGATCAGTCGGTAGTAATATAACCATCATATGGGTGATCAGTCAGTAGTAAAACAATTATCATTAGGGTGATCAGTCAGTAGTGATATAACCCTCATTATTGTGATCAGTCGGTAGTAATATAATCATCATTAGGGTGATCAGTCAATAGTAATATCACCCTCATATGGGCAATCAGTCGATAATAATATAATCGTCATATGGGTGATCAGTCGGTAGTAATATAATTATCATTAGGGTGATCAGTCGGTAGTAATATAATTATCATTAGGGTGATCAGTCGGTAGTAATATAATTATCATTAGGGTGATCAGTCAGTAGTAATATAACCCTTATATGGGTGACCAATCTGATTGCGAAATTTACATATATATATATATATATATATAACTAAACGCTTTTATGCAAATGATAGCAAAAACTAAAAATTTCATTTGTTCCACTTTCACTTATAACAGAAAAGGTTGGTCGGCGTGTGCATTATGAAAATACGTGATATTTTACAATATATTTCCTGTTTTTTTAATTATTAATTAAAGTTCAGCAAAGGTAATTTTGCTAAGTGATAATGTGCAGTGCGGACGTTTACCTAAAATATTATGCTTGATTTTTGTTACTATTAACTGTGTTAAGAAATTATTAAGTGAAAGTGTTTATAAAAAAATATTATTATATCTCCACAGTGACACTGTGGTATGTCCGCGGACCTATACCGCTATAAACCGGGTTTCGACACCTGTAGTGGACAGAGCACAGATAGTCCTTTGTTTAATTTTGTGCTTAACAACAAAAAATTATAAATAAAAAAATCATTGAAACGGCATAAGATGTAATATTCAAACAGTATAGGAATATTCAGAAATATTCTATAATTATACATTTTAATTTCTCAACATTAAAATGTATAATCTGTGTACGTTTTCTATAACAGTTAAAGGTTCATGATTATTATTTTTTCGATTCAATTATAGTAACACACTGCAAATTATTATTATTGTTTATTATATTAACTTTCTTAGCACTATATCCAGATAATCTATACCAACACTGGCCGTCATAAACATCATTATAAATATAAAACTCACTTTTTTTTGCTTGAATTGTTATGTAATTTAAAAAGACGTCAATCTATAAACCAGGGTTTGGATGTTTCCACTTTCGCCACTACATTTTCAACAAACCATTTACCTCCAATGCTCCAAAATATGCGTATTCGATCTCTAGTGAAGCAGTTTTCTATCCACTAATAACATACAACGATTTTTATGACGCCTATAAAACTTCTATAAAAGGACATATAAAGTCCATGGAAAAAATACTATCCACAAGAAGTAGTTTCTGCAAGTAAATTGTTTGTACATTATCAGGTTTTTATATGTGTATGGGCTGGATTCTTTACAGCAGGTGTCTGTTACTTGTTGTCGATAAATTTCAACGATAAAGAAATAGCACGCAGTTTACTTGTTTTAAAATAACACATTAAAACAACTCAAACGTATATATACACATGTTTGTTATACTGTTGGTTATCACAATTGTATCCAGAGCTTTAAATAATTGTCTCTTTTCCATCACAGTCCACACAGTCTGGTTCAATTACTTTGGAACACAATTGACAAGACAAATTATTCTTCTCTACTCTGTTATTGCAATACAATCTGTGATAATTCACTTTAAAAATCGCCACAATACACTGTTTATGGATAAACTCATAATCACGGAGGCTAGATCTTATTTACTTGAATGACATTTTGTACGTGTATTCATATACTGACAGAGGCCTGGAACTACAAAATATTATGATACAATAATACTCAATCAAACTTGCGATAAACTATCACTTGTAAAGATAAGTAAATTTAACACTATATCAAACTTAAATTGAAACAGTCGTGTACATTTCACATACGTGTACGACACATGGACCTGAAAATATTGTACTGGCAAAATTAACAATTTTCAAAATACACATACCCGTTAAAAATGCATCTAACTTCTAATATAAAAGAAGTTCAAAATCTTAGCTGTTAGTGTAAAACTACGCAATGGGGTATCTACAGTCTGTCTACGACGTGGAATTGAACCTCGGATTTTAGCGGTGTAAGTTCGGAACTTACCACTGATACACGGGTGAAATAATTCGGAATAAAGTGGAAATCAGTGTCTTAATTTATAGCTTACCAGTTTAAGTCTAGGTAGCTGGGCTGTGCCGTAAATGATATTATCCAAAATTAAGTTTAGTAGTCTGAGTTATGCCGTAAATGTTATCTTACCAGATAAAGTCTAGTGAGCTGGACTTTGCAATGATATCATACTAAATTTATTTTAGTAAGCTGGACTGGGCCTTACATTATATCATACAAGCTTAAGTCTAGAAAGATGGATTGTACAGTTATGATGTTATACCAAATTATGTTTAGTAAGCTAGGCTGTTTCATGATAGCACCCCAAGTTAAGCCTAGTAACTCTGGCAGTCCCTTAAATTAAATCATACTAGTTTAAGGCTAATAAATCTCATTAGGTTGAACTGGACCCTAAATATTAACATATTCGTAAGAAAATATAACGGATAGTTAAATTTTTGTATGACATCATATTAAAATCTTTATGGCTCAAAACAGAACTTGTACAAATAAGAGAAGTAAAACGAACAACTGAAGTGCTTCTGAAATTTGTCGCCTTCAATAAGTAGTTCATATGATACGTCGATATTTGAAAAATTACCGTGTAACTTTATTACGCTACTAGATTTCATACTGCCCTTGTTACACTTACGAAATTTGATATCACGTGTACTGAAGCCCTCTAGACCAATTACTAAAAAAAAAGTAATGATAGTAAAAAGACTATCGTGCCTTATAGTCTCAACGAATTACAGGGTTCTAGCCTTTAACAAAAATCGAACAATTTTCCTGCAGTTTATTGAACTAGGCTTTAGTATAACTGCTGAGAATCTGATACACACAGAGATTACTTTTTTTTCTCCTCCACACCCATATATATATAAGCACTATCGTCTTTACTGGTTAGATACTTTGTTATATATATATACACACACACATAATTACAGCCACTATGAAAATCACTTCATGAGAAATCGATACGAACTAAAAATGTGGTTTAAATTGTCGCTGCTGTCGTGAACAATTTTTGGTAATTGTTGGTTAAAAGAATGAGCGTTTCTCCTTATACTATTCTAGACATAAAATATTCAACACTTAACAAGTTAGAACTTATTATTTCTAATAGAACAAAAATAAGTTTTAAACTTCAATATAACAAAAATTATAAAATATAACATTTAAAACAATAGTGCTGTATTGAGTTAGGCGAAAGTATGATTTCGAGCTACAGTAATATAAAGTAGGAATAGGCTCATGTTGACGATAAATTAGGGTTTTTAAGGTTTTTTATATAATTCATTTATAAACCTAAGCTATATTCATTCAGTTTTCTCTGTCTCAAATTTCATTTTTCATTGTTCATCGGCTGTCTTCCAAAGATTTGATCATTTTTTTCTATTTACTGATATGGAAATCAATTAATAACAAGGATAGACTTTAATGTGCTTTCTAACCATATATGTTGAAACGTGTTTAATCACTGTATGTATACTTTACTTCTTCAAAAATGTATTTATCAATGTTATTTGTTCAGATCAATTCCTCAGAAAAATATATTTTACGTTCATTCTTTTCATAAGGTTTTAAAGTCATCCAAATATCTCCTTTCGTGTAAAAAAATTGCTTTATATAAAAATATAAGGTTTGTGAGATTATTTATTATTTGATTTTCAATAATTATATTTAATATATATTTTTTGTAGTTCATAACAGAGGTCTCTAAAAATCCTAGATAAAGTTATTCTGCCTCTCTCTTTAAAAAATAATTCCTATTCTTAATACACATAATACATGCCAAATAAAAATGAAAGTTCCAACCTTCATTTTATAAAATTAAAAATTGTCCTTTCATCAGCTTTCGTGGAATAACATACATTTAGCATTTGTTTCAGTACTTTCTTAAGGGCCTTGTAAAATAGAAAACGTCATAAGCTTACCACAAGTACTTTCTTAAGGGCCTTGTAAAATAGAAAACGTCATAAGCTTACCACGAGCCTTCTTCACTGTGCAGGGATTCCAACGAGCATGATTTTCTCCTATAGCTATTTCTTGTAGTTTCTTTTGATGTTACTGGCGGCTCAATTATGATGGTTGGAATACTTCCTTGAGAATAAGTCTGCAAGGAAGACATTCGATCTACCACAGGCATTGGTAAATCTAAGGAAAAATGAGTTTATATTTTTACATCAAAAAAACGGGTAATGGATTTTTTTCAACAGTCTGTATTTAGTAATGGAAAAAAAAAAGCAGAAAGCATCAGTAATACGAATATTATTTTATTTTTAGTTGGAAATATAAACAACGAAATATTAAAATAATTAAATGCTAATTTCGAAAATTTTAAATCTTTCAGCCCTAGTCCCCAGCATGTGGACTTTATTTGACTTTCGACAAACAATTTGAAAATGACTAACCAGGAACGTAAAAAAATAGCTAAAATACTTTTTTTAAAGAGCTATACTGATTATCGTTTTGTTTGTAGTTGTATTTCAGCGTTATTTATGTAATTTAGATAAACAACTTTAGCAAATTGCTTCAAAGGAGAGGTGGTCAGATCAGTGACCTAAAGCCAGTATTAGGATTAGTATTCAAGTACTGTCTTGGTAAAATACATAGACAGAAATGGATTTTTTTTTATCATTTTTTACAACTTTTTTTCGATATATGGAAACATGGTCTTCCTTCTCTTTTAGAATTCGTTGAATTCCTTAATAATCAAAACCTCGACATAAAGCTCACACTTACCCATACTGATAATCCGGAAGTGTGTACCCTTTCTTGATGCTATGGTCACTAAACTTATTACTACCGTATATTCCAAACCATGTGTTAAACCAGTTATTCTACACTATAACTCATACCATCCACCAGCTACCAAACGGGGTATCATCATCGGTCAACTTAATAGGATTGAAAAAATCTGCAACACCATGGACGGTAAGACGCAAGCCAGGATCAAACTTCAAAAGCTACTTTTGTCCAATGCATTCCACAATTCTGACACACAAGATTTTAACAGAATAAGGCAAAAGAAAAAAGAAACCACCACACCAAAATACTGTCTCATGGATTATGCTTTTCGTGGATAAACCTTTCACTATTCGTCTTCGTCAAGCAATTAGAAATTCTGGCTTGAATATCCACATCATACAAAAACCCGATAAAAATCTGAAGGATAAACTTATTCGTTCAACCTTCAATAATGATAATCCATGCAAATCCAAAATGTGCTTTGCTAAGACCAATGGCTTAGAGAAATACTGCACACTTAGGAACATCGTCTATGAAATGACATGTACACAGTTATAAGCCACATACGTAGTCGAATCCAATCGTCCAATACATGATCGTTTCAAAGAACACATTAGTTCCACTGCAAATTTTTACAATAAAGAAGCCACCGCTGAACATTATATCAACGCATATGGTATAATTAACAAGACACATTATCGGATTAAAATTTTAGATATTTGTGACAGCTTTCTTGACAGAAAATTTAAATAATCTCTTTTGATCAATCCAAACGCCATTCCATTAAAAGCTACAATGCATGGCCTCTATAATATTATAATTCTTTCCTTTTTTGTATTTTTATTTATTTATTTTAACATTTATTTTATGATCTGCGACTCTAACCCGTTTAACAATACTTTTAGTACGCTTCACCGTGCACCGTTCTGTTATATTGTTGTAGTTTTACACTTTTTACGGCTACTATCATTTAAAATCAGTTTTATAACCTGTGACGTTCACAGACCCTTGAAAAAGGCGTAAGCCGAAAAATCGGGTTGGATAAATAAACATTTATCTAAAGTTGTTTGTCGTCTTCATTGGAATCGGACTTTTTATCTCAATTTCAGATTGGAGGTAACAATAACAAAATGACGGACGGTTACATTTTCTCCGACCAAATTACTGTTGTGTAGGAAAAATACTTTTTCGTGTGCTAACGAGACGAGTATAAAAAAAAAAAGAGTCATTTTAACAAGTTTGCCCATTCTTATTATTAGATGATTTTATGTAAATTATAATTGTTTTTAATTATATTAACTTTTTATAGTATTTTTTGAAAACAATATATGGAATTTATTACTGAAAAAGTAAAAGAAAAAACGCCTTATGATTTACCATAAGGCCAAATACGATTTTTGAGTGTTCGAATTCTTCTACAGAAAAACATGTTTATATAGTACTTCATGACATATCAACGTATAAATCTCCATAAATTAAGGCATTTTCATTGTTCTAAATAACATAATAAAACAGTCTAATAGAAGAAGGGTAAAATTTCTCGTTAATAAAACGGTTAAACGTTATCGGTATTTCTTTGGTAGAATAATTTAATAACTACGTTTTAACCACAGTATAGCCAGACAAGCAACTATAGTACGATTTTTATAAAATCATGTAACTAACCTCCTTCCCTCGAAGACTGATTTTTGGGTAAATGTAAGTTTACTGTAGAACTTTCAGAGCACCGGTACTCACCACGCGCAGACTATCGGCTTATAAACCACCACATTTAAGTGTAATTATTGAACTGATACGTTAACACTCGCTATTTCCAGAACAGAAAAAGGGGGGGGGGGGGTTCTACTCTACTGGTGGTTACGTCATGTGAATTCTTAAAAACTGATTCTCAATTATCAAACTGTATCGAGCAAATATGCAATAACACATACTGTAGCAACCGCCTTGGTATCGAAGTTATGTTATATGGACTTGCCCTACTGACACTTCCCACCTCGTACCTTCCAGAAATATCATTTACCGATGAAGAGTTTGACGAAGAACTAGTGGTAAGTTTGAAATTAACCCGTTTTATATTAATGTCAGAAATATTATGTTGCTTTTGAAACTTTTTGATAAAGTAAAAACGAAGAAGTTGGTGGTTCAAAATACGCATCCAAAGAACTTAATCTTACAATTTATCAATTATATATTCACGAAATATTGTATAGCTGGATGTAAAGATGTGGAAATATAGATTAGCTTCAAAGAAAACATTGTTTATATCTGGGCTCAAAATGTTTATTATATATATATAAAACGATAACTATTATTAAACTTTATTGAGTGAACACTCATTACCAATATATTACAGAAGAAGAAAACAAAAGAACCGGAAGCTGTACGGAATAAACGCTTACCACCAAGGTAAGGTATTATAGTAAAAAACTAGCGGGACACCCAGCAGAGCTCATACCTCCGCTACGCAGAGTGGATCATATTCTGTTCTCAAAAAATACGAAAATGTGACTTTACGTCCGTCGTTATCAAAGAACACGAACCATTCTCGGCAGGACAATGAGGAATAATATTCTACATATGTCCACCAAGATTCAGCTAAATCCAATCACTTTTGACTGAGTTATAGAGCAAAAATAGTGTAGAAAATCAGTTCCCATGCTAATAGATAGGGATTTTTTGGATTTTTGTGACCTTGACCATCTAAAAACTCATCACTTATAAGTTGGGTCATAGTCCAAATGTATATATACCAACTTTCTTCCAAATCCATTCAGCCGTTTTTGAGAAATCATGCTGACAAACAAACACACACAGGTGAACCCATAGCATCCGTCTACCTTCGGTGGCGGAGGTAAAAACAATCAGAATACGCTACCAAGATATTAGAGAAAGGAAGAGTTAGAAGCTGTACTGAATGAACACTCACTGCTAAGATATTACTGTAAAAAAGAAATGAATCAAAAGCTTTATGTAACGAACACTTTCTACCAATATATTGCAGAAATATGAATAGTCAGAAGATGTACGGAATGAGCAGTTACCACCATGATAATACAGAAAATATCGCCAGAAGATGTATGAAATGAACCTCACTATCAAGATATTACAAAAAAAATAGTCAACGTTTTTGAGTGAGCATTTAATGCCAATATATTACAGATTGAAAAAAATAGATCCAGAAAGTGTAAGATTGAGCATTCACGAACAAGATATTAAAGGGAAAAAAGCTACAAACTATATCTAATGCTCTAAAAATATCTAGCCATTTCAAGATAAGAACATATGACCAGATTGCATCGCGTTCACACACAATCCAAACCACGTGAGGTATTTTGTTCCTGTTTGTGTTTTTCCAACTGTGCAAGCTGCTGGAAGTGGGGTAATAGTGTGGATATGGTTCTTTTGGCAGGGTTTGGATCCTTTAATTCCTTTAAAAGGGTAAACGACACCCAGGATGCACCTGAACGTTGTTACAGATAGTATATCCACCCCCCAGTGTTTGATCTGATAGAGGTTATTCCAAGATGATAATGCAAAATTCCAGGCTATTATCTTGGCTAAAGGTGGACCAGTACGATATTAGTTTGGAGCCCTATTAAAGTAGACAATTACTATAATTACAAATAATGATATAGAAGCTTTATCAAAATAAAATTCCTAATTATTCTATAAAACGAATTAAAAAGCAGAATCTATGTCAAATAGACACATAATAGCTATGTGTAGATATGGCTAGAAACTTTATGAAGCGAACAAACAGTTTGAAGAGCATTGAGAAATGCTATACTGAATGTTTGAAGTAGCTACAAATGATTGAAAATATTTTAATAAATATAACCACTCGTAATTCAAAATAACTAAACAAAAAATACGCAGACTGTTCTGAGGTACGCAGAAGTAAAGTCTGTTGTTCTGATGTAATAATGCCAGTTCAGTCTATTAACGAGTGACGTTGTTGTTGTCTCAGAAGTTTAGACCTTTCAATGTAACCCTGAAAAGTCTTCCAGAAGACTTGATAAGGCAAAGGAAACATTGTTTAAGATTTTAGGAACATTAGGTGTACAAAACTTAAGTGCAACAACTGACCAACTCATGACGAGGCTGGATGAATCACAACGATACATTTGACAATCGTATTATCAGGTCGAATGAGGTAATATTTCACTTGTATGGAAGAGTCAACAGATATAGCTTAAATTAGAGGAAACAAGTCTACCATTTCATATACCTGAACATGTTAGAGAACTTTATCTTCACACAAATTTCTTCCTTCCAACAGAATGAGGATCAGCACTTTGTTTTCGTGAGGTATTGCCAAGCCAATGGACTGGCCATAAGGGACTGTTGCTCTTAGTAGTACAATCTCAACTCCCAAATCTTACAAATATAGCTTACAACAACATTGAGGTTGGGCGCCATATAACTACACAGAAATTACAATGCTTTGCTTCGTTGTAAACACCTTACTGGGTTTTCTTAATAGCTAACTAAGCAAATATTCTCCTCATAAAGTTGTAAAATCCCATAACTTTTCCAAAATACGCAGATTCAGCTGCTATTTGATGTTAAATTAACTTATATTGGCTGAAAGCATAAATATAAATCTCCAAAAGCGCGAACCCCCAGTGGCACAGTGGCATGTCTGCGGACTTACAACGCTAGAAATCGGGTTTCGATACCCGTGGTGCGCAGAGCATAAATAGCCCTTTGTGGAGCTTTGTGCTTTATAACAAACTTCAACCAAAAGCGCGAAAAATACAGAAGTCTGGATGAGATAAAACTTAGACTTAATGAATAATTATTCACTTTTATTTATTTATTCTGCATAAACACAGACTCATGTCTCGGCAAAATTTTATGTTCAGACCGATAAAATACATTTCAAGGATTGGTTTAAGAAAAAATATATATAATGCTGTCAATTTAACGTATTACACGCAAGTCCGAAAAGCATTTCATTGTTTCTTCATATCATTTTAACATAATTGATTAAACAATTCAACGTTTGGTACCAAACAGTGATTGGCGACATCGGGTTTTTCGATATTTCTTAGAAAATATATCGATACATTTCGGAAATTCAGGGGGCGATAACGTCATCCAGTACCAAACGAAGTAAAATGTCATGGTTACATCTCTCGACGTAGTGCCGAGTATAGTATGCACGAAGTGCATACAGTTAGCCCGGCATGGCTAGGTGGTTAGGGCGCTCGACTCGCAATCTGAGGGTCGCGGGCTAGAATCCCCGTCCCACCAAACATGCTCGCCCTTTTAGCCGTGGGGGCGTTATAATGTGACGATCAATCCCACTATTCGTTGGTAAAAGAGTAGCCCAAGAGTTGGCGGTGGGTGGTGATGACTAGCTGCCTTCCCTCTAGTCTTACACTGGTAAATTAGGGACAGCTAGCGCAGATAGCCCTCGTGTAGCTTTGCGCGAAATTCGAAAAACAAACAAGCATACAGTTAAGTTAATTTTTGTTGGAGTTTTTTTTTGTTGTTGTTGTTAATATTTACAAGTAGAAATTAAATAGTTTTATTTCAAAGTAAGAAACTACAAAGATATCATACGCATTACTTGATAATTAAAATGCATAAGAGGGTAAGCATTTAATTAATAAAAGCGGATGTTGAGGTTGGGGCGAGGGCACCATTCTTTCTCGGTTTAGCTGCTTTTGTGAAGGATAGGGGATCTTGAAGCAAAGCATACATAGAAAACGAGAACCACCATGAATAATAAGTAAACATACAAAATATGTCTCATTAAACGTTATATACAGAATAGGAAATAAAACATTAAATATTTTGAACCTTAAACCGAAAAGTCGATTAAAGCATTTATGCAGATATCTACTTATTGGGATTTTGGAAAACATCGATATTTGAAAATATATCGATATCCCCAACACTATTACTGAGCCCACCTCAATGTTGAAGATCAATAAACAGCGTTTCTATGGTAACAGTAATTGACAATTTATACAAGCGTTATGAATATCTATCTTAGGCTCTTGTTAACTTGGGACGAAAATGTGCCTTTTATATTGTTTATAGATTTATCTCATTCAATGAAAATCACATGGAAGTTACTGATGAAAATGTACTGGCTCCCTTGTGTATCTTTAACCTAATTTAGACTTATGTCGCTTTATGTAACGAAAAAAACAAAAACAACATGAAATATCTTGTTTGTTGTCTCTTTAGGCGTGGAAGAAAGAAATAGATTATCTGTGTACAGTACTATACTTCTCAGTTCGCACTACACGGAATAGTGTTTATTTGCTGATAAGTACAAAGCTACATTAGGGGTTATGTGTGCTGTGGCCACTCCAGTTATCCAAACCCGCTTTTTATTCTGAAAAGCCCTCCGGATTATCGTCGAGCCACCGGCGAGAGGTGGGGGTGGGGGGTGTTGAATAATGTCTGGTAATTGAAAGACAGCACTGACCATTAGTTGTTTCCTAATATGAAGTGCTTTTTATGGATTCTTTAATAAAACACAGTAATGAGCAGGATAGAGTTCTTACACAATTGGCACTTTGTGTAGCTCATATCGCGTATTCTATACCACCGGTTTAAAAGTTAAAACTGAGATGACGATAATTGATTTCAACATTCAAACAAAATCTGTATTTTGTTTCCATGGAAATTTCAGAACATAAACATTTTTATATTAGGGCTATACAACTATTGATTACCTCAAATTAAATTTATCGTGACTAAAGTGCCCAGTTGAGAAGACAACGCCCAGTGATTCCTGATACATCAATTAATACTAAGATCTAACAGTTTAGGCACTGCTGATCCAAGTGGGTTCGAAGAGCTCAGAGAACCCACCGTAAAATTTTAAGGGCACAAAAATAGTAAAAATTTAGAAAAAAAAATTCTAACAAGCAAAGAGAAAAAGGATATTTTTGTGCAAAACTTGAATTAATATCACATCGAATACCAGGAAATTCCAACTCCTCTCATTCTCTGTATGTGCAAACCAAATCAAAGAAATTATTTCCAAATACGTTTATTGCTCTAAGAATCTTATAACTTTTCCCGTTAGCATGGTTAGTGGCGAAAGATCTCTTCCGAGACTAAAGTTGATAAAAACATTTTTGCTCTCCATAATGGAATGGGACAAAATTTTGAATTTCGCGCAAAGCTACACGAGGGCTATCTGTGCCAGCCAGATGAAAATATGATTTAAGGAACATTTATCGATGCAAGATAATCTTAGTACGGTTATTTAAAAACGTATAACGTTGTAGCCAACTCTTAAAATTACCAGTTTGTTTACATACCGTACACTATCTGTAGGGTCCACATACTGTAATGGTTCATTTTCCTGTTACACCACTCGAGCAGTGTAAAGAACTGACCAATAAAATTGGGTATGTTCTGTTCACTATCTGCCTTCCATCTGGCCTGTCCCCCACTGAGACAGCGGTAAGTCTTAGGATTTACACTGCTAAAATTAGGGATTCGATTCCTGTCGGTGGACACAGCAGATAGCCTTATGTGGCTTTGCTATAAGAAAAACACACAAAAACACCATCTAGCCTATTAGTTCAAAATTATGGATTGCTAAAACAAACAAATCAAAATCATTATATATCATGACAAGTGAAATGAAATTATCATATCCCTGAAGAATGGAAGCAATTGAGATCACCATTGCAACTCAAAAAATCATAGTATATCTATTAAAAACACGGTCATTTTAAACAAAGAACCCAACATAAACAAACGAAAAATCAAGGAATCCATCTTAATTGAACAAAACAACCCTACTCTACACCAACACCCCAGGGTGCCAAGATACCTCTTCTAAGTTTTGCAACAGTATCCGGTCATGTGACCTCTTTGTTCAATACTGTATATACTGAGTGGTCACAAGTAAATAGACACCTAATTTTTCGTCATTTAACTGATTTATGCTAACTAATTTGTGTCCACAGATCACTATATAAATTAAAATGGTCAGCACACTAATTATATTGTGCTACAACATGCCTAGAACTCAAGGTTCTCTCGAATTGTCAGATTGTGTTAGAGGAAGGATAGTTGGTCAAGCAGATGGTGGAATAAGTCAGTGGCAAATTTCGTAGAA
>NW_013667230.1:209479-212231 GCF_000517525.1 Limulus polyphemus | reverse complement strand
TTCATTTTTTTCTGAAAAGGTGCTGTCTATTTACTTGTGACCACGCTGTATATATATATATATACGTGTCAGTGTACATTACTTGTACCTGATGATGACAAAACCTTGTCGAAACGTTGTACATTTGCTGTTATGTTAAACTTATAAAGTTTTTCTTCATTACCCATTCAAGCCGTCTCCAACCATTTATAGATGAGAACAGTTACACCACGCATGATAGTGTTACATCTTGCCAGCAGCGCTATACAGTATGCGCAATCGACATTTTCATGCTCTGACTGGCCTTCTACTGAGAGATGTTAAGGATATACATATAAAACTTTGGGCTTTGGAAATATTTCAATCTGCACGATCGAAAATATGTCACATAAGAAATAAAACGTTGGGTACACCAAGTTTACATTTCTTATGTTTAGTGACACTATATGTGTGTGTGTGTTTGTGTGAATTTTACTTTTTCATACATATTTCCACCTGATTGAAACTTTACCAGCCAAAATTTGCAAAGCACAAATAAAACTGTTTTCCTGTGAGAGTGGCGCAAACCTGTCATCTCTTCCTTTAAAATCCACTACTCTCTGAAGGTTTCAATATAAAAACTGAAACGTCCTCGTACCCACTTTAACAAAACCAAGGCCTATTATTTGTTTAGATAATTCCTGGCAGACCAATAACCGCAGTGAACTTTGTAACCCGGGGTCTTAACATCCTGATCAAATTTTGATTCAAAAGTTGCCTTCTACTTGTGTTTTCGGTAATTGATTCATTTACACACATCGCCATATACACTTGCAGATTTCGACAGATTGCCATTACCTACAAAATAGAGCTAGTTTCATAAGCCACGCATCGGTATTTGTGTTCTCGTAACGTGCTGCCATCTGTGAGTGATGAAACCCGGCAGAATATTACCAGCTTTCCAAAAATAAATAAGACCTAGCTGAACTAGCCTATTCTGCCAAATTTCTTCAAGCCATCAATACGCTCTCAGATCAACCATGGCTAAATACAAGACTGAACATTAAGCTTGAATGATCATTCACTGTTCAGAATGCAGGCCGCTGAAATAACATTGCTTTACACACTCGTGTTAGTTGGCATCATGGAAAAACAAACATAGGCAACCGCATTGAAATTCTGCTCAAGATTGACGTTTTTTTTCACTTGTTGGCAGTGATTATCTGCCCATCCATCTTCAGCTTGCTGCCAAACCTCCCACACACGACTACCACCTGTTAAGACATTCTCGAATTTTCGTAAGGCTGATTGGTCTTCTATTCAATGTCACATTGATAGTGCAGTTTAGAAAATTGATTCAAATCTCTCAATATTTGATGATGTTGATCATGTTCTTGCATCTTACATTTCTTTGACTGATTCTTAAAACATTACCACTGTTAATTACTGTCTACATAAAAATTCTTTACCAAGTAAAGCAGCTCTCTAATATATCAGTCTCATGTTTTGTTTCAATAATTTCAACATTGCAGGGATCCTGCGGGTTTTAAGCAACGTAAATATCTTCAAGGAGCTGATAGTAATTTTATTATAGCAGAAAATAAATCAAAAATAGTGAAGAAAATGTACCAAACTGCGTGAAATTTCTCTCACACAGACACCCGTACTGGACCCAATTTAAATTGCTAACAGTCCAGTTACACACTTATTATCCTATTCTTCTTAGTGAGGTGGCTTCTTCCCTAGAAACGGTCAATGTCTTCAAACATTATTTTAAAACAGTTTATCAAATGTCTATTAAACATATTTTAACACTGATATCACTCAATATATTTTCCGTTTTGCCAAAATTTGCCTTCCAGAATTCACTCTTTAATTTTTACCATGACTTCAATATTTTTCTAACTACACCTATTAAATATGTCAGATAGCAACGAACGAAATACAGCACCGGGATTGGACAACATTACATATATCTTTTTGCGGAATGCTCCTCACAAATTCTATCACTAGCCAGTATTTACAGTCATTTTACAACGCACTACATCCATGGAAGCTCTACAGAATCCTTTTATTTTTTCAAACTGATTAAATATAATTCACTAGTGAATTCTTATGGATTCGTACTCGTGTTTTCAACTAAAAAATTGAGCATATTTTAGTCTCTCAGCTCCACTATTTAGTTTTGGAAAACCTCGGCCTCGAATTTCCACCCTGGACCAACCTCTCTAGCTGTTTGATGTTATTCACCAGTTATTTTAATACCGATCTTGTCTCCTTGCTTTGACTTTGACAGATCATTTAATATCGTTTGACACCATGTCTATAAACTTCGCTCCATCGAACTACCTGTTACTTGTAGCTTATATTCTTCTCGATCGACACAATGAACTGTTATAAACACTTTATGGTAGATACCAATGGATGCAGTTTCTTTCTTCACGCATGCTTTGATGTGTTGGCTAATCAGCAAGTCTCGCAGTTTACAAAGCTAAAATTCGGGTTTCGATACCCACAACGAGTAGGACCCAGATAGTCCGTTGTATAGTTTATGCTTAATAAAAATATTTAAAAAAAATGTTGCCGATTTGGCAATCAATGTAAGAAGGTGGAAAGTTTTCACACTTAGTCCAAATAATTATAATTGGTTGATATTTATACAAGGCAAAGTATTTTTTAATTGTTATCAAGACAAATAACTGTAACAAATCAATGTCAATCACAACCTCAGTTTTTTGTGTTTTTTTTTTTTTATTCAGATCCGCATCCTCCATGTAATATGTAACCCAAATGT
>NW_013667230.1:205836-209421 GCF_000517525.1 Limulus polyphemus | reverse complement strand
TTAATATTTATACGAAGGAACTAAAGTTTAATTTTTTAATTTAGTTATACAAGAACAAATAACTGTAAACAAATACAATGTACAATCACAACCTCTAGTTTTTGTGTTTTTTTTTATTCAGATCCGCATCCTCCATGTAATATGTAACCCAAATGTTTATTTGTAGTTAAGTTCAAAACTACACAATGGGCTATCGGTGCTGTGCTCACCCGATTTTGAGTTTTACAGCTTACCAATGTGCCTCTAGAGAGCATAATACAAATGATTGGTCATTTACTTTATAAGATGCAATGCAATATCCCAAAAGTATATTAAACGTACTACACAAGATTAAAACTAGACGAGCACACAGACCATTCCCTCAGGAACTGTATAAACCAACAGCATGTTGAATGCAGGCATTATTAGTCATTAGGCTGAAGTCAAGACATATTATACAAGTGGTATTAACGGCCACTAATACTTACATTTGCCCAAATCATACTTCCACCTCTGCCACAGTCCTGTAGGAAAGTGGGGTCTAATTTTGTTTAAGGTTCTCTCCAAATGAGTATACAACCACTAACTGTCTGTAGAGTACAATAAAGCTCCTTTGTAAGAAGATAAACGTATTCCACGTGTTATTGATCCACTGCTCAACTACTTAATATCAGCCTATTTCTAACCATTTACATAATGACATGGTGTCCAGTTATAGCTTTAAATATCTGATTCACACTTAAGAAAGATTGTGGTGAGAACAGTCAAAAATAGCAGTCTCTGCCTGTGTTGTGGATGATGGTCCTTTCTGTCCAGATGTTTAAGCTATTGTACTATTGGTTTGGAAGTAGTTTCACCTTCTACTAATTACACTTGGAGCCAATTTGCATAATAGTGAAATAAGGAGACGAATAAT
The DNA here is from genome assembly GCF_000517525.1 of Limulus polyphemus. Lineage (NCBI taxonomy): Eukaryota > Metazoa > Arthropoda > Merostomata > Xiphosura > Limulidae > Limulus > Limulus polyphemus. The sequence continues at coordinate 208,526 of NW_013667230.1, read as the reverse complement.
ATGTGCAGTGTAAATTGTTGTAATAACAGTAACTCTCACATTAAAAACTTGTTTATATATGCCTTTTATTACCAGCATAATACATCATATCGAAGAACACGAACACGTTTTCTGCCAGTCATAGTACTGAGTTTAAAGAATTTACAAAAGATTGGAGAAAGAAAGAAAGAAAAAAAAAAAACTCATTTTCTGTGCAAGATACACATGAAGACCTGGCAGCAATTAGTGGAATATATATATTTATTTAATATATATGATGTGTATGTTATTAGGGGTCCTGTAACCAATGTATTATAGCTACAAACAATTTGATGAATAAATTGTTTACAAAAGTCCTCTCTACCCACTCTTATCACTAATTTTAGGGATGTACCAAATTTTAATATATTCTAAAAAATTGAAAATTCATGAAAAAATTAATGATAGTGGTCACAAGTTGTTTAGGTGAAAATTTTACATCTGAAAGGGTAGTAACTGACAAGATATTTTTTTGGAATTTACTTATTTCTGGTTTAAGTATATTATTAGTAGAAAACTAATTATAATTACTAGTGAGAATTTTTTGAAGCTTTCAAATTAATAAAATCAATTCATGAAATACTCTTTGGAAATGTTCTTAGTCGCTTATTACGTCCAAGATTAAATGTATTTTAATATGCAAGTAGTGAAAAATATTTTAAGACAAAAACGAAACATTTTAATGAATTTCAAGTCAAATTTTAATAGATCAGAAAATAAAACTGGACATTTTACAAAGTTCACTTTGACTTCGGTGTCTGCGTCATACCATTTTTTTTTTTTAAAGATAAAAATAACATAAAAACTGAAAAGCTAAAAGTCCTGTATTATCACAGTGTTTAAAAGTGTTAGAGAATACCAAGTACCTAAAGAAAGAAACTTCTCCAAGTAAGAGACCCTAAAATTGAAAGGAAAAACTACTTTAAACATGGTCTCCTAGTGTGTGAAATGTTCACTAACACAATCATTTTCTATATACAAGTATTCTTGAACTATATGTAACACAATAAGTGGTTGTTCTGGAAACAAAGACCCAGTTTGAATAAATTATGGATTGATTGTTATTACTAACATGTATTTATGGCTTTACAATAAAATAGCCTAAAAAAATAGTTGATTCAACATCTAAAGTTTTGATGGCTAGACAAAATAAAAATGCAGTCCTGGTATGTAAAGACAATCTCCAAATAAGAATAAAACTTCATTAATAAAAGCTGGTTCTAAAAACACTGCAGTGCCTTTAAGAATAAATCCATCAAGTTTATAAAAAATAAGTCTAATTAAATTGACTGGCAAATAATGTCCATTAGTCAGCAAATAAAATACATTGATCTCCAATGATTTTGGTCCACCACTTTCAAACTTACTGCATATTACTGCTTATTAACCCGTTGGTCAAGCTTATTAAGTTCATCTCGAACTTCAGGAGGAAGGTCATTAGGTAGCTGTTCCTCAAAATATTTGCGAATCTCTTTCACTTCACTTTGCCAGAAGTCTATTGGCACATGTAGGATGTCATTCATATTGATAGGTGGAAGTCCTTTAACATTAATGGCATCTTCAGTTGGCACATAGCCAATGGGAGTTTCCTAGTTACAAGCAGAAAAACTAATTGGTGATAAAACAAATTATTTCATGCATACACAATAAAGTAAAAATAAAAAAAATTCACAAACTGTTTGGATATTAATGGTCCCAATAGCTTTTTAGTTTAAAGTTCAGAGAAACATGCAATACAACTAATGAATTTAAAAAAACAGATGATATTTGTGAATTAGCTTCTTTCAATTCAAAAAATATATTCACGACAAATTATTTGTCAAAAAGTAATTGATACAGCATCTTCTCTAAACTTTTGTACAACTTCCCATATTTTGTTTATTTACATTATTACGTTGTACCAGCTACTCATTTAGCCTATAAAGATTACCAAGAGTTTTCAAAATTTGCTTATAAATAGAATAGCACTTCAGTTTTCCACAGCTTCTGTCTATTAATCAATCTTCATAACCTCATACTAGTGACGAAACTTCCATAAATTACTTACCACAACACTGGGCTCACCATCAGCACGGCGACATATCCAGTCAAGCACTCTACAGTTTTCTCCAAATCCTGGCCATAAAAACTTCCCTTCATCACTTTTGCGGAACCAGTTCACATGGTATATTTTTGGAAGCTTCAAACCTGGCTTTTTACCAAAACTTAACCAGTGCTGAAGATAGTGGCCAAAATTGTAACCAAAGAAAGGACGCATAGCAAAAGGGTCATGCATGATTAGTTTTCCTGCAAACCACAAAAAATAAATTATATATATATATATATATATATATATATATAAAAAAGAAAGACATTTTTTGAAGATTAACACTTATTATTAGATTAATATCTTTGAAAAGAAAAAGCTAACATGTTTTTATGTTCAACAATGTCACTAAAAGTTCTGTTATTGCAATATTTACATTTTTCAAAATAAGTTTCAACTGTATATTATGTATATTAAGTTAGTTGCAACTGCTGCAACACATTAAGTGTGCTACAATTCTACAATAGTTAATGATTAAAAAGCCACACAGCTGGTACATAACATCTTGCATTTCTACATTATACTACGCAGAAATTGAGACAAATTTACCTTTATATTCAGCAGCAGCTGTAGCTTCTGACCGCAT
>NW_013667230.1:192996-205704 GCF_000517525.1 Limulus polyphemus | reverse complement strand
TTAAAATTAAACTTACTTTTTAATTTTTAACTACACTACACAACTAGTATATAAACAAAACTAACTTTACTATATTATTATTATTATTATTATTATATAATTAATACGATAGTAGTATTAAGTATATACTTAGTTTTTTTTTTTTTTTATACATTTAGTATTTTCTTACATAATATTTTAATTAATGAATTATAACAAACCTCACATGTTTTACATTATACATTCTACTGTAACAGTAAATAAATAAAAAAGGAAATAAAATAATGGTCCTGGACACTGCTTTTGGTACGAAAGAACAGTATTCATGTCGTACTAGTTTACTTACATACGTTAAATTTTTCCCAAAATCGTATGATAATTTTACTGCCATTACATATAAAAAAAAGATTCCTGTTTAATTCAATTTTCCTAATTGAGTATTCACCTTCAGGTCTTCTCCCACCAAAGATTATAGCAGAAATAGGCACTCCATTTGGATCCTCCCAGTGTGGGTCTATCATGGGGCATTGTTTTGCTGGAGCACAAAATCTTAAAGACAAAATAAAGTACAGGGAAGTTAGACAATAGTTAGAATTCAAGAGTAGTTTTATATTAAATCAAGGGAAACATGAAAGGTAAAAACGTGACAAATAAAAATAAACAAATATAACAAGTACTACAATTCTCATTCAAATATTTTACTGTAGCTTTCATATAATCTTTATAACAGTACTTGCTGTAACAACCCAGAAATAAATACACTAATCCTTAAAGCATCATCTTAAAAGCACTGGATAGTCAAAAATGTCAATGTTGTAAGATATACATTTTGTTTTGCAAGACTGAATGCATGATAAAATATTTAAGAAATGCTTGATGTTTAATAATTACATGGCACTTGACTGAACCTTAAAATTTAAATAATATCAATAATACTCCTCGTGAAAATGAACCAACAGACTTAAAACTTATTCCATTTTAATGGCTACTTTTCTTCAAAGTACAAAAATTATAGCACTAAACACTGAAAACAATTATTAAATTAACAACTGTAACAAAAAACCAAGTGTTCCATAAGGAAAATCCTGTACCTGGAGTTTGGGTGTGCAGCTGGTTTACCACTGCTGGGGGTCCAGTTTACATCATTCAACCAAGACTTAATACGAAGTTCTTTTGATACTTCATCTTCAAGTCCCTCCCAGAAAAATCCACCATCACTCATTTCTGCCACATTTGTGAATATGGTGTTCTTCTGCATTGTATACATTGCATTGGCATTTGTCTTTAATGAAGTTCCTAAAAAGCAAAGGAAAATTTCAACTAACATAATAAACTGACACTGAAAGCATGAAAAATTTTTTTATTTTCAACAAACAAATAAACACAAAAAGCTTTAACAATAAGATGTATGAACACATGTCCAGTTATGGTACACTTATCAAAAAGTGTGCCTGAATTAAAGCAATACAAAAGCCATCTGTATTTTCTTCTCTACAGGTCATTAGAAGCTAGATATGAAGAATTACCTGGCATAGTTGCTCTATCTCTGGTGTATATGTCACTTTTCAACTATTCAGAGCATCCCAAAGTTGAAAACTTGTGAATAGCCAAAACTGAGGTTTCTAATTTTTGTTCCTCATCATATTTCTTTATAAGGCTTAGCACCTACCTAGTTCTAACAGTAACTATAATTTTATCATCATTTGATAGAGCAAAACAACCTTCACAATCTTTTGTACTTCATGGTGACTACAAAATAAACAAAATGTATATCAAACAATATTTTTCCTTGTGAATATTCACTTCTTTCATTATTTGCATACACTGTAATTGCAAAAGAACAACTTCATTTATTATCAGCAGTTCTCCCAAGTCTTTAGTAAAATACCCATCTAAAAATGTATGTGGATGTACATAAGCAAATAAAACACTTACTTGGGACACTTATTATGAAACTTGGTGTGATAAATGACCACTTACTTATAACTATAAACAGATGTTACGAAGCATTAAAAAGCAAGCCAAAAAAAAGTCACAATAAGTTTTTGTAAAACAGCTTTGAAACCATTAAAAATACTAACCTGGAGCAACACCAAAAAATCCATATTCTGGATTAATAGCTCGCAACTGGCCTTCTTTGTCAAACCACATCCATGCGATATCATCGCCAACACACTCCACCTTGTATCCCGGCAAAGTTGGAGTCATCATAGCCAAGTTGGTCTTTCCACATGCACTTGGAAAGGCAGCAACTATATATTTTTTCACTCCCTTCGGATTAGTAATACCCAAGATCTGGAAAATGATATTTATATAATTAACATAAACTAAAAAAGATATGAAAATTAAGGATCCATTAACTTAAACTATTTCCCAAATGACTATTCCACCCAGAAATAGTTTATTCAGAAAGTTTCACATTAAGAAAAGCTCTTAACTGACTGCTGTCAAAATGCGATTTACAAAATGATCAGATTATGATGCAAACTTAATGTTTAGGGACCCACCCTGTTAGAAAAACAAAACTGTCTTAGCTGAAGATGACTCCTTCCCTACCAAAATTTATATTTATGTCCCCTAGTTCTACCATTCTTACCATTAAGTATGAAAAAAGATAATGCATCAACACTATCAATTCTCTTAGTAATCTTAAACACCTCAGTCAGATATCCTCTAACCTTTTTCTTTTTTAAAAAGAAAACAATTTCAGAGATCTTAATCTGCCTTATTTGACAACCTTTCCACCCCAGGTATCATTCTAGTGGCCTTCCTCGAAACCCTTTCCAACAATTCAATGCACTTCCTAAGATAAGGAGCCCAAGACCAAACACAATACATGTGGCTTAACTGATGTCCTATCCAAAGAAATTATAACCTCTTTAGTTGTGTATTCAATATTTTTGTAAATACAATCCAAAATACTAATTGCCCCCATCACTAATAATACCGTACTTAGATGGTTTAAGAGACTGATTAACCAGAACACCAAGATCCATTTCTTCTATAACAGCATTAAAATTATTCCCATTGAAATTATACATAATTCAAATTATGATATCCCACATGCATTACCTTGTACTTATTGTAATTAACAGCTATCTGCTATTTATTTGTCTAACTTACCAAATCCTACACTAATATATATATTTTTTTTTTTTAATTTGCAGCTACCCTTTTCTTTCTATAATGAATAAGGTTTATCTCAAATATTTAAAAACTTATCTTCAAAAATGTTCCACATTTAATCAGTGTCTCCAACTAACTCAGCTGCTCAATTCACAACAGATAATTCTTGTTACATCGATTAACATTTTTTATTTAAATCTGTAACCAAAATATCATTATTCCTGATCTCTATATACAGCAAAATATCAAACCTAATACAGCAATAATCACTTTCACCCAGATGTTCCCCAATTTCCACACTCTCAACGATTTCTATATTAGATGCTAACAATAAATCTAAAATAGCATTGTTTCTAGTATGTTCTTTGACCAATTGGTGAAAAAAAAAATCTTGAACAGCTACCAAAAACCTTTCTCCCTCGTGGTTTGACTAACATTTCCCAAGCTATATGCTTGAAATTAAAATCACTTATTATTATGACCTTATTAACCCTTTCGAGACAGGTAATAGGTGAACGAGCATGTCATCTCGTTTGTTGACTCGTATTCAACATTTTATTAAACTACTATTTCATGAATTTATGTCAACAAGTTTGGTATCAAACTGTAGATTATAATTCAAAAGTTAGAATTATACATTACCCAATTTCTTAATTTAAAAGTAAATATTAAAAAAACAAAATAAACAGATAAACATCGATTTTTGTGTGTCACGTAGTATGTTGAATGAAGCACTGGTTCAAATTAGATGTTTGTGAAGTCAAAATACTAAGTCTATAGTTTCATACAAATTAGAAACTCAAATTACATATATTGACAAGTTAGAATATAAAATAAGAAAGTCTTATCTTTTCTATTTGCTGAGATATTGCTCATGTAATAAATCAAATACAGTGGCACCCCACCCACCTCTTTCGGTTTTTGGAAATACTCCATTATATACAATTACTTCTATATATTACATGAATAACCAATCAAAAGCTCAGTGTGTTTACCTAATGGTTTTCTTAGCCTTGCTAATGTGGCTAGTGCCATTTATTTCTTTTGAACAAAGATTTCAATGAGGTAAGTTGTATCTTTAATCTGCTCGAAATTTCACATTTATTTTTAAGAGTAAAATGCATCTTAATTACTAATCTTGATAAATTATAGTTGAGTTCTATGGTATTGATGTAGTAATTTGATTTTTTAGTTATATATATAGAAAATCTAAAAAAATTGTTTTATATCCTCCACGTGCAAAATTTTTAAAGGCTTAGCAACCTATGTCAAGCAGCAACTGAGTATAACAGTGGTAACTAGAATAGATAATTGTTTGCTTTACTTCATTTACTGTTCTATGTTTTAGAAAAAATATATTTAAGAACTTATTTCAAAATAGCAATAATCTATATACATATATAATGTATAATAATTGAAATGTGACTATTTTACAAAACACTAGTCGACTAAAACACAGCCAAGACAAGTTACTTTGTAAACATCAAAGGTCAGTTTTATATTATTTGATACAGTAACATGAGTGCACGTGAGCCGCATCATTGAAACTACTGTATTGTTAGCCAGGCACAGGTGAAAGGTCAATATAATAAAAATAAATGTATAATGTTATGAAATTTAAGCTATTTAGTCTAAACATTTATGTTACGTTATAATTTGTGTTCATTCTAGAATAAAAGAGGCATAATTTAGGTTTATTTCCCTTTGTTTTTTTGGCAGTTGCAATATTGTTCAAATCTACCAAACCTGTACAGAGATTAATTTCTGAAAACTACAGATAAAATTGTTTTTTTCTTAAGAAACATTTGATGTTTATTCAGATATTAAAGATTTCACATGTGATATTTCAAAATTTTCTGATGCATAAAATTATTTTTTAATGCTAAAATGAAAATTACTTTGCATGACAGATAGGGAAGATGTGAAAAGAAAAAAAGAAAAAAAAAGGCATGAGAGAAACATTGCTTTACAAACCTTATGACTTAATGAAAAAAAAAAAAAAAATAGATATTTTGCATATGAAAGCATTGTAATGTTTACTGATAACCTGCCAACTTTCATTAACATTTGCAAACTAATTTAAAAGTTTTAGCATGAAACTATAACAAACACAAAATGGTTACAAGTTTGTCACATTGACTGAAAGAGTAAACAGCTGAAATTTTAATGTCACTGTAGTTTCTCATCAGTATCATCTGGTGGTCTGTAATAAATTCCTTTCTCCATTTATATCTGCTAATAGAAACCCAAATGGATTCAATCTCCTTGCTATAATTTTTGGTGACCTCAGCTACAACAGGATGTAACTCACATTTTACATACAAAGCCACTCCTCCCCCTCTCTTTAGCACTATTCAAATTAAATAACCTATAACCCTGTATTTCCAAGAAATTTCTATCATCAAAATCATTTACATTTAACCATGTTTCAGTTATTCCAATTATACCAAAATCCTCCATTCCTACCAGCACTTTTAAGTCATCTATTTTATTTCTTATACTTCTAGCATTACAATAGTAACAACTAAGCCTACCCTTAGAACTACATCTATATTCATTTCCTATGTTAAACTTTTCTCTACATCTTAATTTGTTTTGCATTTAGCTTATCCTCACCATCACCATCTTGATTAGCGCTCTGTACAAGGTTGGGGTATGCATACTTTGACACCCACTCATGCACATAGGGTTAACCAAATTTATTTCTGTCATAAAATTAGAAAACAAAAAGAATTACTGAACAAAACAACTCACCAACATATGTTCAGCAAACCACCCTTCACGTTTTCCCAAGATGGACCCAATCCTAAGTGCAAAACATTTCTTCCCTAAAAGTGAATTGCCTCCATAGCCACTACCAAAAGAACAGATTTCATTATTTTCAGGAATGTGGGTGATTAATGTTTTAGCAGGATTGCAGGGCCAGTTGTTGATAGGAGGAGCTGAAAGAAAATACGAAAATCCCAATGTAATCCACCATTCATTTAATCAAAGTAAGTTTAATATTAATAATAACTTGCTTAGATTTATATGTCAGATAACAGTAATCGTCTAGATCATGCTGACAGTTTAGTCAGTAAAGAGGATGATGCAATATGGCTTTCTTATATTTGCTGAATATTTGTTTGTGATTCTATGGTATAAATCTTTTAGCTAAACATTTTCAATTTACCAGTCACAAATATAACAAAAAATAATCAAAAACAATATGTTAACTTAAAAGCACAATACATACTGGTCATAGGTAATGGCTGTCCTACAGAATGTAGGCACTTGATGAAATCACCATCACCTAAAGCTTTCAGCACAGCTGAACCTATACGAGTCATGATACGCATACTGCAAACAACGTACGGAGAGTCTGTGAGTTCAATGCCTACTTTAGCTACAGGAGAGCCAATGGGACCCATGCTATATGGGATGACGTACATGGTTCTTCCTGGAAAAAAAGAAGTTCAAATGACAGATCTCAATGAAACTAATAAATAATTGTGTCATGAGTAATAGTACATACACATTCCAATCTTAAAATGAAAAACAGCTTCAGTAATAGAAAACCTCCCAAAATTCAGATTTAATTTACATTGAAATGTCAGTGAATGTAAAGGCAGACCTCGGGTCCAAAAATAATTTCTAATTGTACCATTTATTTATTTTTACAGTTAGAATATCAAAGAGCTGCAGGAGTTTATTTCTTCAAAGGTAACAGTACAATTGTAATAGAGGTTTAATCCTGACACTACTAGTAACTGTAAAATGTATTATTGTAGTCTTACATGGAACAGTAGCAACTAAAATGCAGGGAATGCCTGAAGAAGTAAGAATTTGTCAAACACTCCTTATCTGTAGCTAAAGCCAAATACAATTAACAAAACATCACATTAAAAATATCTAAAATAGTTCTTAAACTTCTTTATTAAATCATTATTTTTCTTTAAAATATTTGTTCAATAGTAGCTTCAGAATTTAAAAAAATTTCAAAGCTAAGTATGTGTACAGGGCTCTCAATATTAATCAATGCTTACTTGTTGGATATTCCATGAAGCTACTCATTGGCTATCTGCACTAGCCATCCCTAACTTAGAAGTGAGAGACTAAAGGGAAGGCAGTTGGTCAAGACTACCCACTGCCATATCTTGGGCTACTCTAAAGGAATAGTGGGATTGACTGTCACATTATATGACTGAAAATGTGAGTACATTTCAGTGATGAGTTTTGAACCCATAGCCTGTAGAATTTGAGGTAAGCATCTAACCACCAGGCCATGCCAAACCTAGAGGCAATGTGATATATGAACCACCTTTTTCTCTGCACATTTTGGACTGCACTGATACCTTGACAAGTCAAGAAGGTGGACATTGTGTAGTTTGTTTCTAAATTATTGCAAGCCTCAGCAGCCTATTTGTGATTCTATAAAATTATAAAAGAGAGAAATCAAAGCCAGACATGTCACATGACACAGAAGAGTGAACATTGAGAATCTTTATATACTTCATTTTGAAAGTAAAACTTAGATGATATTAAAATATTATTTTGAAATATAAATAATGCTTTTATGTCACATTTAGTGGCACACATTGATAAATTTTTAAAATAAAGTTTTAATGTAACTCTGTAAAAGGTTGTGACACATGCACTTTGATCCTGCTGTATACATATGGTTATTAGATGAAAGTGGTGCTTAATTGTGCCAAGATAATTGTCTTTAATTCACTGCTGTTCACTGATAGAACTTTGGACATAGCTAATGTTTACATTGCACGGTAAAACGTAATTTGGCTACTGATAATAGTACTGAATTAACACTGTCTAATTCAAACAAGTGCAGTTAGTTACAATGCATAATTTTAATGTGTGGGAAATACTTTTTAGATCCAAATTCAGAGCACTGAAATACTAGATCTCCCATGTTATTTGAGAACCCTGAAAGTAGTATTAATGATTTTTTTTTAATTTTCGGTATAAGCAATACTGAAAAACAATGGTTGTATATTTAACCACGAATAAGTACTTTTAAATTTCAAGCATTAACTTTACTTTTCTTCTTTTAACACAATACAGTAATAAAAAATTAATTATTTCACCATTCATGCAGCCTGGAAATCTTTCAGCAAATTCTTTTTCTAGATCTTTAGGAGAGATCCAGTTTCCTAGACATCCTTTCACTCCTTCTTTAGGTGTGGGAATAGTTTCATTCTTGTTAGGAGTGCTGATGAAAGTAAGACTTTCTACTCTGGCTACATCTGAAGGGTCTGTGCGAGCTAGCCAGCTTTATAAACAGAATGTTATATAAATTAATTATCTTTTACGAAAGAAAGACATGATAATTAAATCCGAGTGTGAATTTTAAGAGAATATAGTCTTTCTGTGTGTCGTAACACCATTTCAAGATGTTAGTAACTACTTCTTAAAAAAAATTATTTCTGTACTATAACAGTTGTTCATTATTTCTGTGAAATGCAACACTCCAGAAACTGAACTTTGTAACTGACAACTCACTTATCATAACCAGCTATTGTAAAGAGTAATGAAAATGACAACTCTTAATGAAAATATACAGAAGCTTGGTAGTTTTAATAGAAAGAACAATAAAATTTGCAACCTTATTCCTACCTTAACGATAAATGAATCTTTAAAACCTTTGGCTTTAGGCAAGGTTTAATGAGCTATGAATATGTACATTTCACATACCTACCATTAAATACACATAAAAAATGAAAGATAAAAAAAAATTAATTCATAAATAGAGTACACCTTTCTAAGATGTAAACACCTACTTGTTTTCATATTTTCTAAGTGGTGTAAATATTCCTTGTTTGTGCATCATGTCCAACAGGTAATTATTTTCTGCTTCACTTCCATCACAGATGTGGATGCTTTCTGGCTTGCATAGCCTGGCCTTCTGTTCAACATATTCCCTGACCTTTGGCCTGAGGTTGCAGAAGTCACCATGAATAACACTAAAAAGTTTACTACCTACTCGAACCAGTTTTCCTGGTGTAATGACAGGTTGAGACTCTCCATATCTATAGAGAACAAAACCAAAACATTATGTATGTATTTCATTATCTTCTGTGTCTGATGATTAAAGTAATTATGCACAAATACACTGATAAGCTCACAGCCTAAGATTTTACTCGATTATTTCCTGATTCAAGCTGTTATACTGATTTTAATATCTTTAGGATTTCAGTCATTAACTTTATCTACTGAAATTAGTAAATAAAAAAAAACCAAGGTTATGAATTAATAACTTAAAGAAACTCAAGTATGACTTTGCATAAAGGCAACAGTGTTAAAGAAATTGACATCTTTTATCACTATCATATTTTTAAATACAGATTTCAGTCATCTTTATATCACACTTTAACTACAGTATTCGACTGTAGGATGTGGAAAGTTAGACAAATAAATGGTAGATAGCTGTTAATTACAATAAATAGAAGGTAATGCATTTGGGATATCATAATTTAAATTATAAATATAATTTCAATGGGAATAATTTTAATAGTGTTATAAAAAAAAGGATCTTAGGGTTCTGGTTGATCAGTCTCAAACCATCCAAGAGTGGTATTGTTAGTGATGGGGGAAGTAGTATTTTGGATTGTATCTACATAAATATTGAATACACAACTAAAGAGGTTATAATTTTCTTGCATAGAACATTCATTAGGCCATATTTGAAGTATTGTGTTTAGTCTTGGGATCCTTACATTTGGAAGGGCCAGTGCCAGATTTAGACTTGGTAAGGCCCTAAGCTATATAAAGCTTGGAGATCCCTTGTTAAAAAGTTACACCAGAAGGTCTCGCAAAGGTGAGTACCAAAACAGGACCTTGGGTCGCCACAAAAAAATTAAAAACATATATATGCCTTTTAGTTATTTAATAGCAGGGTATTTAAAGTGAAAAATATAAATTATTTTCAAATGAATGCATTTACTGGTTACATATTTATCAATCTGAAATTTTGTGAGGCCCCCCTGCAGATTGTGAGGCCCTAAGCTGTAGCTTGTTTAGAGTATGCCTAAATCAGGCACTGGGGAGGGCATTGAATTGTTGGAAAGTGTTCAGAGAAGGGATACTAGGATGATACATGGGATGGAAAAGTTGTCATACAAAAACAGTTTAAAATCCCTGAATTTTTTTCTTTTGTAAGAGAAAAAGTTAGAGGGGAACTGACAAAAATATTTAAGATTGCTAAGGGAACTGATAGTGTTGATGCATAAACTTTTTACTTAATTGTGAGAATGATAGTGCTAGGGGGCCATAAGTATAAATTTTAGCAGGGTAGAAATCATATTCTGCTAAGACATCTATATTTTTCTAGCACAGTGGTTGTCCATTAGATTTGAAATGGGTTGCCTTCAGATGTGGTGGATACAATTATTTTCATTAAGAGTTTATGGGAGGGCTATATAAACATACATTATAAGGGCTGGCTTCGAATGTTTTAAAGTTTGGTAATGGAAAAGCCTAGATGGACCAACAGATCATTTTTTATCCTTATATTTATAATGTTATATGTATTACAAGTAATTACTGCAAGTGTAATACATTTACACACATACAGTTAAATTCACAACTAATACTATATTGCTCAATGGTATTTTATTACTGTGTATTTTGATAAATAGAAACTACATACAAATCACTGAAAAGTAAAGAACGTTCATTAAATTTAAAATCAATAGTTAAAAACCGTATGTACTGATCAGAATCTATTATTCAACTTATGACTTTATAAATTTTTGACAATATTATCTACAGAATGTATATTTCAATTTAATATAGAAGTTACACTAGCATCGCAGATAGAAGCTACTGAAATTTAGTAAAAAATGGTTTACTTGGGTTGCGGAAAAGCTTTATACTCACGCGTTACTTTCCGTTGTTTGAAATCCTGGCATGGTGTTGCGGTATCAAACGTAGACCGATACCACAGTAAAATACTATATTACTACTAGATACACTGATCTTACCGAAGTAGTCTGCAGTTTCATGTTGCGATAATATATATCGTCAGCGTAGGCACACAAATTACTTCTAACAGCCTCGCTTGCAAATAGTCCCAAAGCCGGATTAAATTATTAAGGTTTATAAGTTATATCAAAAAGCGAAGACCATTTGAATTATCTGTCCGACGTTATTATCGTTAGGATGATGTGGCATTAAACTTTAAGCTCTTTCTCTTATAATCTAGCATAACTACTTCTCGGAATTAAACTGTGAAGCGGTTGACAACAAACAGGTGATTGCGAAATCTGACAACTGAACTCGCCTGACGTAGTTTAGCCTTGATATGGCGAAATCTTATTGGTTGACTGCAACACTCCTTCTTTCTGCTAAACACAGCTAAGCAACAACGTAACACGTTCTTTATTGGTCCGTGAGGTACACATCTCCAAAGATATTTAATTTAACATATTGACTTCTATTAGTCCCTAGCCCACAGTCGACCCAAACTTTATAAAAATAAGTTACGCATACTGCACTCAGTCAATTTTTTAAACAAATTTACTAAGATTTAGGTAATAAATTTGCAGTTTTAAAATTTGTAACAAAAATAAATGCCCCCACCACACACAGTACTCCTCTTAATTTGACCGTTTCGGATTCGAAATTGGAGGCATATAAAAGCAGCATTTCTGACCTATTATCTGTCTCTCAGAAGTCACTGTCCGAGAGGCATTTTATTTAATAAAATAACCTGTTTGTTGAACTGAAGAATGAGAGACCACATTTTAGGCCTATTTGTTTATAATGCTTCGCCAGCTTTTGATGTTTAAACCCTAACTAAGAACGCTCGTAGTTTGCCAAATATCAAGCATATGGGAAAGTTCGAGTAATTCGGTCGAACCAATTTTTTTTTTTTTTCGTTTGACAAAATTTACTTTACTTATAATACATTCAAAATCCCTATTATTTTCACCGAAAGTATTTAGTTAATCAGGATGATAAAGTGATTAAAACTCAACAAACTATGTCAACTGTAAGTCGAAAAACACTGGTCTACGACCCCTAAACTTCTGTCTAACTCTAAGACATTCATTCATTGATTCACCTCCGACTTCCTGCTGTTAATAACTTGCTTCACTCGGCAAATTATCCTTTATAATTACTACCTGAGAGAATCCGTTAAGAAGGCAAAACTTACATAAAGGACAATGTTAAATAACGTTCTCTTCCTTATTTCTTTTGTTATTAAATCCCTAAAGACCTCATTATATGCTAATTGCATACCCTGTTTTGTGGGTGGTAATAATTGACTCATTTAACTGATTAAGTAGTTGTGTCCTTTAAATTCAAAGCCAAAAGTAGATTTAAAAAGTGTAAATTTGACTTATTTCAGGGTGTTTGTTCATTCTCCTTTTCGGGTAAAAATTCTAAAACAAAGTAGCCCTTGTACACCATCGGACAGTTTCCAGTTACCATACTAAAAATTATGGTAATCGAGCCAGTTAATTCTGGGTGATGGGTGCTAACACACACACACACACACACATAACAGATCATCCTTATAGTAAGATTTTAAATCACCTCATTCTAAAAGTAGATAATAGACCTAAATACTTATAAATGAAAATATAGTTACGTTTCCGTTTT
>NW_013667230.1:189158-192342 GCF_000517525.1 Limulus polyphemus | reverse complement strand
ATGAAAATATGATTTTGTAAAATTTGAGTATTTATCACGTGTATGCTGAATGAAAAGATGCAATCAAAATAGCTGGTAAATGATCGAGTTAGATATGATTGTAATTCCTTTCGGGTCATTAAAGTTAATGATGTTTCTCAGTGACATGTGATAGGAGTTGCCTTAGTTAATTTTGAAATAGGCTCCTGGTAGTTCATCGGCAAGTCTGAGGGCTTTTAAAGCTAAACAATGGGTTTCGATACGTGTAGTAGGTACAGCTCTGGCTACTAGATAGAAAATTTATCACTGCACGTACACCATGGTGGTCCAGTCGTTCGAATAAAGGAGGGGGTCTGGTAAAGATTTATACTTTTTTAAACGAAATTAGACGACAGTTTTAAGTCACTAAGTCAAGGATCGAAATATTACATTCCTGCATTCCCGAGGAATTTCACCTTTTTTTAGTTGGTTTTCCCGATCGGGAATGCATGGTCTGTCTGTATTCCTTTAGTTATGACCGATGAAAGTTAACATATTGCATGGATTAAATGAAAGAACAATTCATGAGGAAGTGCAACTTTATATGAGAAAATGTAATCTTCCTGAAAGCTTTCCCTCTAGTGAACATATTTTATTTCATTATTTCTATCCCTGTAAGTACTAAACAGCTTTATATATTTTTGATCTATGCAAATAATATGAATGATTTTTCTAAATTCTTAATAATAATTGATATAAAATCATTTATGTGCGCTTAGCAGTGTTGATTTTTTTTCTTGGACAATGTGCAGTGATAAAATTTCCTCACTGCATAAATAAGTTTCATAACTGCACATTGAAATAGCCTATGCAGCACAGATAACCAATTGTGTAGATTTGTGCTTAACAGCAAACAAACAAGTTTTATAGCAAATAAAGGAGTTTACGATATTCACGATTGGTGTTAGTTATATCATGTTACTTCAGGAGGGATTACTAGTATTCTGAATACCAGTTATTAGAATCGCGATTCACACTGGAAAGCTTAATTTTCTGGCGGTTATTGATTCACCAAATCTGACGTTTTAACACTTAACTTGTCATTTTGAAAATTAACCGAGAATTTTTCTAATCAACTGGTTTTTACAGACTACAATGCTTAAGCAACGTTAGTCATTTATTTTTAACTCTGCATGCCTTACCTCTTATATCTTTTTATTAAGAGTACCAGATTTGCCTTTTATTATATACAACGTCATTCTCAAGGTATTAAATATTCTTTTGAATCAGTGGATTATAGAGACTGATATTTTTAGGCTATGAAAATATATAATGGCATCTTTAATGCCCTGGACATTTGTGACATTGTATATATTTTTCACTTTAGCCTACAGCTGCAATGTGAAACATCTGCGCTTTGTCTGCCACTGGAACCGAATTCCAAATTTTAGCGTTATAAGCACTGTAGAAATGCGATCATACATACATGTACACGATTACTTTCCTGCAGTTTCACTCTTTCACGCACGCACACGCATCACTATTCCATCTCTTCTTGTCAATTTGGTTTGGTTTCTTTCATATGTCAGTGGTGATTACCGAAATAAATATAAGCTCTGTTTATCCTTATAGTCATCAGTGGTTTTACATAAATGATTTAAAATGCGAAATTTGTAAAGCTATCTATTAAGCTACTTAAACATGTAATGGTATTACATTGTAATATGTGTATATATTTATCACTTTCAACAATCATACGCTTGCTCTTACAAACTTTTATGAGGCCCGGCATGGCCAGGTGGTTAGGGCGCTCGACTCGCAGTTTGCGGGCCACAGATTCGAATCTCCGTCACACCAAACATGCTAGCCCTTTCAGCCGTGGGGGCGTTATAATGTGACGGTCGTTGGTAAAAGAGTAGCCCAAGAGTTGGCGGTGGGTGGTGATGACTAGCTGCCTTTCCTCTAGTCTTACACTGCTAAATTAGGGACGGCTAGCGCAGATAGCCTTCGTGTAGCTTTGCGCGAAATTCAAAAACAAACTTTTTTGTGAGATTTTATCCGGTAAACAAGAAAAACATATTCCCTCATGTGATATGTGGCCCTCACTTAAAGGACGTCTTTCTGCATATGCAGTTTATCAGCTGACGACCTTCTCTGTAATTGGATGCTGTATCCAACCCCTCCTCCAGCCTTCGCCTATGATCGTGTTTTGGTATTTTTATTTCTTTAATGTTTCGTAAGACTTGTAAAAAAAAAGGGGGGGGGAGGTTAATCAATAAGACTTTGGGCATGATGCCATCTTCTGACATCACCGGCGAAGACGTAAGCAACAAACAACTTGGCTGTTTTGACAAATCCATTATATTATGCAGTTTCGGATCGACTTGCTCTCTACAGTTCAAAATTTGAAATTTTGTGACTAAAGAATTTAACCTATATTTATAAGATGAGATAATTTCCATTACATTTAATACCGTATGAATAACAAGGGAAATTGAATGAAACTGTTTTTTGATAAGGAAATGAAATGGATTGATATACCGGATGCTTTGCTGTAGTTGTTTTTTTTTTAAGTTTATTAAATTGTAAAGTTGGGGTTCATTATATATATATATATATATAAATTGATAGGCATCCCCTACATCACATGTCAAACGATTGGAGAATCAGGTTTCAAATGAATCTCTGCTCTTTGTCACAAACGAATCATAGTTTGCCTCACGAAAATGGTAAATGGTCAATATTGCATCATCAGGCATGATGCAACAAAACAGGGCATTCAATAACCAAAGAGAAGCGACGTCAAGTCAAACCTAAAAACTCTTAACTCTTTGTGGCATCATTCAAATGAATGACAAAGCTAGCTTAACTCAAAAATTGCCACGTGCATTTCAAATAGACGGAGCGTTAAATAAAAATAATAATTAATCTGCGGGGTGCTGAAAACAACGTCACAATGAAACAGAAAAGGAGTTTGCTGCAAATAGAATCACCAATTCAAATTTCTATAATCTATATACAACTAAAACTCTGAGATTGTTTGTGTGTGTGCTTGTCTGTAATTAAATACAGCAAAAACGGCGCACAATAGCGCCATATTTGTAATGAAATGAGAGTAGAAACATATTAAAACAAGTTTCGTTAAAATTCGGCCACGGGTTACCGAGTTAGCCCCGTTTTTCGGGTCACTTTTATCAAGATTTCTAGATGAATTTAGGTACATATC
>NW_013667230.1:187311-189051 GCF_000517525.1 Limulus polyphemus | reverse complement strand
TATTAAAACAAGTTTCGTTAAAATTGGGCCACGGGTTACCGAGTTAGCGCCGTTTTTCGTGTCAAGTTTATGAACATTTCTGGCATGAGTAATTTTACATCACATTACCGCTCGCGCTCTTTACGAAATTTAGTCGTTCAAATCTATTTCCCTGTCAATGTTCCCATCTTCATTAAAAAGCGTAAGATGACAAAAACAAGATCTTGAAGAATTTCTCAATAATGTGCCTTGGTTATGGTAGGTAATTCGAAGAAAAAATAAAGTGTTACTGTTTCTTATTTGTAGAAGGTTTAAGAGGAAAGACCACAACATAATGAACTAATTCATCACAATACCTGAAAACTCTGACTTCACTTTTTTGAAAAATTAAATGGTCTTTACATTTACTCCCGATCAACAATCAAATATCTTTTCTTGAATTATGTATAACATGAATGGATTGAAATATTTAATTTAATTATCTCAAAATAAACCTCTGTTACGTCTCCGTTTGTTAATTAACTTTCCGTAACTTCGTTCCGACGAAATTTTAGCGACACAAGTCCTTACTTAATAAAACTGGTTTATTCTTTCCGAATACAACTTTTCGATACACTTAATTTCAACAATCGCGCTAAAACAAACACTATAACAACGAACGTTAACTTCAACAATACGTCTCTCTCTGACTGCAGATCAATTACTCACTGTCTACACACACATTATTGTCCCGTCACGTTGTCACCCTCTTTTATATACCAGACTACCCTATATCTAGTAAATGCTAGAGCATTCGCCAAGGTACAGGATAGTTCTAGAAACGTGGCGTCACACTAGTCATGTGACTCGCTGACGCAACACCTCCATTTCGGTGCAAGATTGATATTAGCTTGAATTCTTCATAACCTCCGAATAGTGGGTGACCCAACGGGTCACGGGTTGTCTAGTTCTATCTAAAACTGAAATTTTGCACTTCTCTACTGCCTGACTGCTCACACAGATTAGTGTGCTTTTCGTTTGGTCTTGGAAATGAACACCCGTACAAAGTAGAAAAGTCTGTTGGAAATATTGTCAAGACGCGTGGTCTAAAATTGGCTGAAGGTTGTATCAATAGATAAATGCGGTGATTAGAAATAGTGCGTGATCTTGAGCAATTGTTTGAAGGGGAGCACGAGATCTGAAACATTGACTAACCTTCCATGTACGAGTTATTAAATACGGATAGCACAGGGTTACAGTTTCACTGATAATAGATTGGCTTAAAGGTACCAAGAAAATAAAAATATGTGGTATGATTCAAAACTATACACAAAATAAACAGAGCAATTATTCGATTGCTCTTGTCAAAAAATAATTTTCTTGGGGAACAATCGAGAAACATTCATGATGCATCTCTATTCACAGGTTTTTAAACGTCGAAGCCTTTGAATTGTATTTATTAATTAATAAGACATTATAATAATCCCTTGGTGGGTCAGTGATAAATTTGCAGACTTACAGCGCGAAAATCCGGGGCTCGATTATCTGTGGTGGACACAACAGATAACTCAATGTGGCTTTGTGCTAAAACAAGCATCACAGTAAGACTATTAATATTTACACTTCCATTTAGGCCAGAGTTTGAGAGATTTTTTGTTCTATCTAGAACAGCAATGAGACATAAATCATAGAATAATACGAGACTATATCAAATTTTGCAATCTGAGGGTCGCGGTTCGCATCCCCGTCACACCAAACATGCTCGCCCTTTCAGCCGTGGGG
>NW_013667230.1:162888-187301 GCF_000517525.1 Limulus polyphemus | reverse complement strand
AAAAACAAAACAAACAAACAATATCAAATTTCTGGTCATTAATATTCCTCTAAAAATAAAAATAGAACCTAATTATAGTTTTTCAGCATTAATTAGATTTTAGTCTTTCCTTGGTGGTGATTTTTCATCACAGTTTAATATAAATTGTAATAGATTTTTGATTTAACGACATTTGTTCCTGTTACTGAAGCCATGAACATATAGTACACGAGAAATGTAAGCCGCCAGGCCTAGTGACGCCGGTCCCAACTACATTTAGGTTAAGTTTTACTTTAAAAGAAATGCTCCCAATGGTACAGCGGTATGTCTGCGGACTTACAACGCTAGAATCCGAATTTTGTGGTCAATTACGTAAACGTTTTATTAAGTAAGTATGAATAGTTTGTTTTAGCGCGAAACTACACAATAGAATATTTAAGCTCTTTCTACCACAGGGAATTGAACCCAGGATTTTAGCGTTCTATGTCCATAAACTCACCGCTGACCCACAGGGGGACTCAATACGCAAGAAAAATGTTAATTTAACAAAACTTGGAGTGATGATAAACGTCAGAGATTCACTGGAGAAGTTAATTTATATATACTGAATTAAGTTTTCATTCAACATTTATTTACTATTAAACTTGTTTACACCATCTGTTTGTTACATATTTTTTGCTACTGTCCAGAATGGTTGTTTGTCTCTGTCAGAACTACGAAAGTTGCATTCCTAGAATCTTATCAGATGAGCTAAAATGTGTTGAAACTAGTGATAAAACACCAGGAAAAGAGAAAAATAGCTAAACGTTTCTTTGTCTTGTCTGTTATTGGATTGTCAAAACAGTACTTATGAGATATTCCACCAGGACAACTCTTGCACGATTATTTTTCATCAATTAAATTCTCTTCAATAATCTTGAGTTTTTTCAGTTCTTACGAGATTTTCAGAGCTCTTGTGCAACTTTCAGGCAGAACTTGTCTACAGTTGTTGGTGTCTGAATCTTTCATCACCAGTACCATCAAGTGTAGTTGGTTCTTGTGCATATTGCATTAACTGTGCAGACATGTTCTTTCTCGGAGCCCCCCAGTAGCACAGCGGCATGTCTGCGGACTTACAACGCTAGAATCCGGGTTTCGATACCCGTGGTGGGCAGAGCACAGATAGCCCAATGTGTAGCTTTGTGCTTAACTTCAAACAAACAAACAATCTTTCTCGGAAAGTTGCCTTATCCCTTAACTCTTATATATTTCTCAATGTCATCAATTTTCAGTGAGATGGACAGCGTTTATATCACTTTCATACTTCAAATCTTTTGTAACAACCTATTAACAGTCCTTTACCAGATTATTTATTGATCTTATTTATACTAAATTTGTAACGTTTTTCATGTTCACTCTCCAGTCATTTATTTATGTCGGCTGGGCATAACTTAGGGGTTTGTGTGCCCAGACTGTAAATCTGAGAATTTATTGATTCGCTACCAGTTGCTACCCGTTCGGCTATGATCAGCCCTTTATAGTTGATACAAGACATCATGTTAAAATCAACAACTTGTGCCGATGATAAGGTTAACAACCTATACAGAAACTGATCAACAAAAGAAATACAAAAAATAAGGACGATAATTCAACACCATTTTATAATAATCAACTCTGATCTGTTAATGATATGTTCTTTTCTTTAAATTTTGATAATTACGTGTGGCTCAGAAAAACTTCCTAAATGATTTTTGATGAATCACCATATGTAATATACCTTTTTTTTTTTTGATTGGCTAAAACTGTTTCTCTGAAAAGAGGGACACGATAAGACTATTAGGCTAAAACAGACTGTACTCGAAATTTATTAATTTACCTTTTAAGGCTTAAGAATGAATGTATTATAGTACCTGGTAAGGTTACATAGCTGGGTATCACTACTGTAAAGACTGGTATTAATTGCATCTGTAAAAACAATATTCGGAATAATGTCTTCGGTAATAATGGTACGTCTATAACAGCACCATAAGTAACGTTTTTGGTAAAAGTGGTAACACTAATAATACAAAAACATTGAAAAAACAGCAACCTACAAACGTAGGAAGGAAGAGAACTGATTCAACCTGATCCTTCCAGGTCTGGCACAACGTCTAAATGCCAACCCGGATACCGCTACAAACGACATCTGTAACAACAGCACTAACAAAAATGGCAACAGTAATAATGTAACGTGGGGATTTTTTAAATATTAAAATCAATAAAACGTACTGTATTGTTGTATTTATTTATTTGTATGTGTGTGGAAGAAAAAGAAACGATGCTATTTTTTACCACTTTTCAGTATTACCGATGTTATTTTTACCTGTATAATGTTTTTCTGGATTCGTGAAAAAAATAATGAATCATCAAAGATAATACTTGTTTGTTTTAGCGCAAAGTCACACAATTGGTAACCGCACGCTATCCTCCGCGAGGAATCGAACTCAGGATTTTAGCGTTGTAAGTACGTAAACTCACCGTAGGACCCACCGGCGCACTCGAAGAAAATACCTTAATTTCGGAAGTACTTTTGTATTACGTGTTGTTGATTTTAACCCAAAAATAAAACAAATGTAAAATAAGAGTACTTGAACTTTACAAATATCACTTCCTTGAGTGACCTGGAGGGTGACTTTCTTGGGCTGTGAATTCGAGGATTCACGGTTTGCATTCCGTTGTCGTAACCCCCGCTTTACCTTTGCACTACAGCAGTTACGGTCAAACCTCACTATTCGCTCAGACAGGAGTAGTCCAAGAGTTGGCGGTGAGAGCTGTTGACTATCTGCCTTCCTTCTTGAGTGTAAGTTCAAAGTTAGAGACGGCTAAGCGCAGATATAGGTTTGTGCGAAAATTCTAAACAACACCAATACTTTCATGGAATATCATATTCATAAGATTTCGTTATATAAATGATAAGGTATGATACATAAACACAGCTGTAATTTTTTGTTTTTATTAAACACAAAGCTACATAATTAGCTATATGTGCTCTGCCCACCACAAGTGCCCCCCAGTGGCAGCGGTATGTCCGCGGACTTACAACGCTAAAACCGGGTTTCGATACTCGTGGTGGGCAGAGCACAGATAGCCCTTGAGTAGCTTTGTGCATAATTAAAAACAAACAAACAAACCCACCACAAGTATCGAAATCCGGTTTTTCGCGTCATAAGCCCATAAACTTGCCGCTGAACCACTGCTTTAATAAAACTGCACATTACGTCATTAGCTGACTGTTGTTACATGGACGTTCTATATATGTTCTTCGTGTGGATGTTAGATAAGAATGCGTAAACATTGCTGTAATAAAACGACGTATATTGCGTCATCATCGGGTTATTTTTTTCCCCCTCATAACAAGCGTTTTTGAATCTTACGGCACATACGACTTCTAGCTATAACCACGCATGCTCTTTATAATCAGTACATACATACGACCTTTAACTGTAACCACGTGTGTTTTTTAAATATGATATGCACATAATCTCTCTGCTATAGCCTTGACTGTTTAGTATAAATTACGTCAATCATCCTCACTTGGTCCAATCAGTAATTGTCTGAACATCAACGTTATGTACTTAAAAAATATATTTCAGCAAGTTTTTTTTTTCTGTGCTTCACTTATTTTAATCATAAACAAGTTTACCAACTTTATCTAAGATTTTGGGTGGGGCTAGTTTTCGTGTAATAAATTATGTTCACAATGGCTGTGGATTTTTGCAGGTAATAGTAAAATAATGTTTACTTAAGACAATTAACATGTAAAAAAATAAAATAATAAAGTTATTAATTAAACATCCCAACATAGTAATCACTACACACACAGATGTATAGCTTGTTATATCGATCAGCGGTCTTAATTGTTTTATTTAAAATGTAAACCGCAAATAAATTCACTTACCATTTTCTTATGTTGCTCCATGTTGCAGATAAATTTGAAGAGGAAAATAAACAGGTCATAACCGTATTTTTGTTATCCACTTTTCAAATATTTTCGCACAAGCTATTTATTCTTACGCCATAATCACGGTTAAGGGTTTATATTTGTATACATTGTGTTTCCCCCTCCCCAGTTGAACAGCGGCATGTCTGCTGACTTACAACGCTAGAATCCGGGTTTCGATACCTGTGGTTGGCAGAGCACAGATAGCCTAATGTGTAGCTTTGCGCTTCATATCAAACAAACAAACCTTGTGTTTGTAATTGAAGAAAGTTATTAGATCACACGATACTCTGAATAATCTCTATATGGAACGATAACTACTCTTGAAAGAATGAAAATTCTCTTTTCGGCAAATCAATTCCAATATTACATAAATTGTATGTTTAACAGTCATACAGTTACAGCTTGTAGAATTAAATTTAAAGAAAAAAGTGTGTTTATATTCAAACTTTTTTGTCCTTCAGGCACTGCGTTTGCTTCGTCTTTAATCAATATAAAAAATTATGTACGGTATTTTTGTTTCTATTCGGACACAATTTTACACGGAAACTAAAAGGAGCGGTCATATGAAAGGTCAGTATACGCACTGACTAAACGTTATTTCTAATCAAATTGCAATACCAACACGACCTGGGGCAAGCAAGCAAAAATTGAAACATTCATGAAAATAACTATATTTACACCTGTTGCAAGAAAATAGCAACATAACTTTCAAAACATTTTGAGTAATTTCCTTCACGGACGGACGTCAAATGTTTCAAACTGTGGTGTAACTCATTTACATGATGAAAACACTGTAACCCATCTATAGAGCTACAGAAAGAAACATGGAAAAAACGTATGGATTATAATAGGTTCAGTGATGATATTGCGCTTCTTTTAAGAATTGGAAGTTAAAATAAATCAGCGGTATATTAACTTCCTCAAAACTCAGTAATAATTTAAATTATGAATGATTGTTCAAATATACGTGAACTGCGTATATTAGTAAAGAGGTAAAATCGATAAATCAGTTTATGTTATACTGATCTTCACAAGCTAAGGATATGTACATTTTTGTATCTTTAAGAGTGGTGTAGGAAGGAATTGCAAAGTAAGGTGCTTGGCTAGACATGCAGATTTTACAATCAGAGATCGAAAAAATAACGAGCTGCTAAAATCAGCTCAATCCTGGAGAGTTGGGGGCATGTCCCCCAGAAAATTGATATAATAATATAATTTACAGTTTCGACGCCTCTGTTTGTTGTCTTCTATAGCTCATAAATAATTTAAATACTATGCTATAAGTAAATAAAATGGAAAGAACGTTTGTTGCACCACACCTAGTCGTAGTTCTTATTTCTCGGTATTGATTTACAGTGGACCTTCTACTGCTTCAGGACTGTTAAATGACTCCTATTGCTGAGAGTTATATGTGAAAAGTAAAACTTGGTGATATGTTAAAATAAACAAAAGAAATATGTTGTAAACTTACTTACACAGAATTTTTAAGTCCAATTCAAGGCTTTGCTGATTGTACGTGTTAAATTAGTCTTCACAATAACGAGTTCTGACAGCTTGTAACTAATTCGACGCCGTCTCTGTGGAATCTCAGTTTAAACGAGTTTTTCTGATAGAAATACCTGCGAATAACAGCAGGTTCAGCCCAGGGATTTATGTGAGCTTTTCGCGAGAGTATTCGACTGAGTTTTTGGAATTAGTGTAACAAGAGTAGAAATAAAAGAGTGGGCACTTCATGTAATATGAATAAATTCTTTATTTAACAATAAACTGAAAACTGAGCGCGTAAATACCACAAGACTGGGAAAATATCTTCTTGCTAGAAAGAGTTTAGTCCTGCAGGTTTCTTTCTCGCAATATAGTCCTCTGTTGGACTACACACGTGGATCTTGAAAATAAGTCTTCTTTCTTCGTATGGCGGAAAAGACCTCTTCCTCGCTTCCTATTTCTCTGTGTCTGTTTATCCGAGCGTAGAAAGCACGCCTAGCTTTTTAACTAATCTAACTTCCTTTGTCCCGGGGAACAGCATTACTTCGTGATCTCTGCTCTCGGACAATATTGGTCGATTACCCCCCCCCCCCTCTCACACACACTCTGGTTAGCTGTCGGGTCCCAACATGAGCCAGCTTAATGCAAGTATCTGATCCTATGTTGGAACATTCCTGTGAGCCAAGTATACGTTTCTTGTATGAGAGCAGAGAAACGAAACCTCCTAAAAGACCATCAATTGATTTACATGACAGTGGAACATTACAGTAGTCAATGTATGTGAAAGAACATTTACACAATCGGAAAATTTTCAGAAGACGCCATTTTTTTTGTTAGAATATATCTGATGGATATTCAGAATAGTTACCTATTTAAGAAATAGCTTAAATCACATACAAAATATACCTTATTTTATGAAGACTGTTAAAGAACTTGCAGGAGTCTGGAAATTTGAAACAAGCTGTAGTTAATCCACGTAAAGAGCTGTTTCTTATTTATGTTTCAAGTCATGAAAGTTTAAAACTTTTAGTGTTATAAAGTTGTGAGTTACAGTCAAGAAGTGAAATAATATTAAGGATATGCACAGGCAACAAATTAACACAAGTTTACTTTGAAACATAAACTTTTTATTAACAACACAACGTTATGTTACCAAAACTGACCGAGCTTCCGCATGACTATCGTCTGGCTGTTATTGTCGAAGCTGCAAAACAAAAACCGAGAACAAAAGAAAATCAACAGCAGGAGAGCAAAATCAAGAGACAGAAACTTTGAAATACTCTAATTATATACTCCAGCAAAACAAAACGTTAATGAGGTATACCACAATACTACAGGTTACTTACTTCAACCTGTAGTCTACATGAAAGATTAAGCCAAAACATTGATACAGATTTCTGTACTGCCTGTTTGAATAGATGGTAACAGATGTTGTCAAGCGACTACCTAATATAAATAGCATCTCATCCACTACTATGTCTGTTCTTTAGTAACAGGCCTGAAGAGTCTTGGTATTATACGAAAAGCCTCGTCGGCATGGATATAGCAGATAAAATGTGGTTGACGTTTTATTATTATACACTCTGCTTTCACTCAAAATTTCTTATTAATTCTAAGAAATTCATACAGAAACACGTACATACTAGCTTGAGTCTTGAGAATAAAGGTTGCAGGGTGTAGTTTTTTTATCCGCGTTAAAGAATTAGGATATTTTACGAGAGTGTCATAAATACATACAGAAACTGCTTGGAAATCTAATATATATATATATATACTATATGAATATAATTGAATAAAGATGTATTCTCAACTAATTAAGAAGAAGTGAAATTAATAGCTATTTCAGTCATTACAAATACGTTATTTGGTTGCTGAAGATTTTGAAGTATCATGACTAAATAGAGAATAAATAACTATAAGAAATAATGTAGAGAACTATTTGTGAAGAAAGTAGTAAGTCTATGAAATTACCTCCGACCTTCTGGGGGACGAAAAATATCTTAACAGACAACAAATTAGGGTTTTAAACAGAGATAAAAACTTCTCTTAAAAACTACACATTCTTATATGCAAGGGGTCAGCTTGATTCGAAAATTACATTTTGCTGGCAAAGCTCATTTGTTATAAAATTTGCAATTTAAGAACGAATAATTTAGAATTAAGGTGTTAATATTCTAAAGCTAGCAGCCAAAATAAGCAGTTATGTGTTGTTTTTGCGTGTTAGAGCTGTATTTACACTTTTAAAGTTAGTGAGAAGTGTTAATACTAATATAGTGTAAAAATGTCGGTACAAAATTATGGTGTTTTTTGCTTATATCTGTATAAATATAATAGTGCTGTCTGTTGACTGTCCCTGTAACTACTTCTCAGGGTGTGGATGAAATTTCACCAAATTTGGCTTGAAGGTTTTTTGGGTCTATGCGGAGGTACATACAAACTTGCGATTTCACATTTTGTGTTTTGCAGTTTTTTTGGGCGTTTTTTTACAATTACATATAAGAGAAACAACGTTTCATGTCCTAAGATTACCTTTCATTAATCATGAATTTATGGGGACGGGCACTCCAACTAGTAAAACATAATTTCCTTAACATTTAATTTTGATGGATTGAAAGGTATCGTGTATTTTATTTAATTTATACTCTTCTGTGATGAGTCTGAAGTATAACTTTTTGAAGTTGTTAAGAACCACTTATTTAAAAAACATTAAGATGCCTCTAGGTGGACAGAAAGCTGTCAGTGGCAGTGATGTCCGCAATATACACCCTCTCTTTGTTCCGTGATATGTTTATTTTGGAAAGATATTTAATTCAAAAAATGTCTCACCGCTGATAAACATTTCTCGCGTGTAACAACATATTCAAAGGGACTTTATAATATTCATTACTATTGCAAAAACAGAGTTGTGAAGTCTACTCGTTATTTTTTGTTCACATTATACTTATTAGAGTGTTTTACATCATCTTATCATTTCAATACTAGACATGAATATTTTATTGGTACTCAGTATTATATATTCTGCTCACATCTGTGTTTATGAATATAAATTCCACGTGATGATGTTTCAAATAATTTGTGTACAAACTGCATTAATGTTGGGAAAATCAATAAATTCCCCATTCTGTTGTCTAGATTATGTTTTCTGGCACATTATTACTATCATTGTACTTTCGGTTTTGTTGTACTTGGAATTTTAATGTGTGTTCCTTGGGGTTCTCTACAGCTTCAAGTTAATTCCTTGATAAAGTTTGGTTTCATGGGTTGTTATCATGCTGCATCAGTACTGCCACAGACAGCTGTAAACTGGTAAAATTCTACTTGACATAACTAATTATAAAGATGTACCTTCTCAAGTAAGTATTGAGTATACATTCCATTGCACTGTATCATTATGTTATATCCCTTGTCTGTAGGAATTCTCTGTCAGAAGTAATGCCTGTGTAATTTCTACAATTCCTACATTCTTAAGCTCTTTATGTCAGTGACTTTTCTCCAAAGTTGGGCATATTTTTAATTAGCTTCTCAGTATAAACTAGTCAGTTAGTTTATCAAGTGTCCCAAGAGGTTTTTTTGTGGGTTAAATAGAAGTTGTGCCTAATCACTAAGATACCCTGGTGACTTGTTCACTAAGAGACCTTGAAATTTTGTGGAAACACACAATCATGACACATTTTATACATCTTACTCTATGAATAATTATACAGCAGCAAAACAGTATTTATAGAAGCCAAAAAAGTACACGACAGTCGAGACAATATAAAACAGATGTGTATAGGTTTTGCATTGTCTACAGCCCAGCTTACAACTTCACGTACCTGTAAAATAATATTCTACTGAAATATCCTACACATAAATAATGGTGGGTCAAGTGATGCAAACACAAGAATATAAGTGCTGAGCTGTAAATAGAAAACCAAGTTGCGGGTGACAAGATGGGAACTGTAAAGATAAGTATGATAAACGATAGTTGCAAATATAGACTTATAAGCCCCCAGTGGCACAGCTGTATGTCTGCGGACTTCCAACTCTAGAATCCGGGTTTCGATACCCGTGGTGAGCAGAGCACGGATAGCACATTGTGTAGCTTTGTGCTTAATTACAAACAAATAAACTAGTCTTATATATGATTATTTTAATTTAACCACCTTAATAAAAATATAAAAAACAATGCATGTCAAAGTACCCAAGGCTAATACCTAATAGTAGGTGTCAGAAATAATTGTTTGTTTTTAATTTTGCACAAAGCTACACAAGGGCTATCTGTGCTCTGTCCACCACGGGTATCGAAACCCGGTTTCTAGCGTTGTAAGTCCGCAGACATACCGCTATGCTTGTGGGGGCGTCAGAAAAAATACTTTTGGGCACAATGAAAGCGGATATAACATAAAAGTAATAAATACACCAATAATGGATTTGCCCAACAGGAAAGAAGGAATTTTAAATATACCACTGAAAAGAGATATTAGTTTAAAATCACCACTGCGAATGAAATTTAATCAAATATTTAGTAACATGGAATGTTTGTTTGGTTTAGTGCAAAGTTACACAATAAACTATCTGCGCTATGTTTCCCGCGATGAATCGAACACCCCCCCCCCCGATTTTAGCGTTGTAAATCCGTAAATCTACCGCTGACCCATTGAAGTAGGTCAAATGGCCAGAATAGTGAATAAAATGGCAAAAATCAGTACTTTTAAAGCCCAAAGTGTTATAAATGGTTTAAAACTGAAATTAAAACGGATACAAATATAAAATACAAACGGATGCATTAGTAAATCAGGTTGTGAAATATATTTGACATCTTAAAAGAACAAAGGCATTGAAATCGTTGTTATGATTCAGTACATTCATGATCAATCAGTGCTAGTTTAAATACATGGAGAGAACTGAAGAGAAAGGTTACGGTCTTAAGCATTCAAATCACAAAACAAAATAATTTAGAAAGAGCACACAGAATTGATAAATTTCGATAAAGAAATGACTGTCTAATGATTCTGAGACTTACGTAAGTCAAAGAGAAGAAACAGGTTAAAAAAACATGTAAAATACTCTTCGTTTTTTGTGGGGGTTTTTCTTATCAAAGATCATGTGGTTAAAGCATGAGAATAATAAATAAAACTAAAACCATGCTTAAGTAAAAACTAGAAGGAAGAACGCGATGCAACACTAAGGTATACTGGCATACAATGTGTTTTCATCTTCTTAATTTAATATAGCACTTTTCAAACATTTTCATTTATTCGTCACGAAGGTTCAACTGTACCCCAAGTAGTCGGAGAGAAGAGAAAGACTACGACAGGCCAGTCGTACTACTGGAGACGTCAAGTCTGGTGCAGAGTTCTGTTAGTGTTGTGTGCGCTTATGAACTCGGATTCTACATTTCATAGGATATGGACCGAAGGGATAGCAGTGTCTTTATCCATCGATAATAACCGCGCACTCAATCTATGTGTAAGTTTTAAGTGTTCTTCTCTTTCTAGCAGTTTCTCCAGCTCTCCCTTGTTAGGTTTGGTTTGTTTGAATTTCGCGCAAAGCTACACGAGGGCTATCTGCGCTAACCGTCCTTAATTTAGTAGTGAAAGACTAGAGGGAAAGCCGCTAGTCATCATCACCCACCATCAAATCTTGGTCTATTCTTTTACCAACGAATAGTGGTGTTGACTGTAACATTATAACACCCTCAGGGCTAAAAAGGCGAGCATGTCTGGTGGGATGGGGATTCTAGCTCGCCACCCTCAGATCGCAAGTCGAGCCCTAATCACCTGGCCATGCCGGGATGGTCTCGTTAGGAAAGAAGACTTACAGAACAGCAGCCAACAAGGTAAAAACAAAGGTTTTGGCCGAGTGGTGCGTCTTTGCAAGTTCATCTCGAGGGGTGTAACAAGCATTAAGACCCACGAAGCCCTAGGGTTAAGAATTTTAAAAGGAAATAGCGGAGTGGTGCGTCTTCCGAAACTCACCCTGAGGGGTGTTTATTACATTAAGTCCCGCAAAGCTACGAGTCTGAGGATGAGACCCCGAACTTTCAGTACGAGTAGAGAATTTTATGGGGGTCCTTCCCAGACTCTTAAATGACTGTGACACCGATTTTGTCTTGAAATGTTTGAATTGGGGTTCACTTCCGGAGGAGATGAAGAGCCTCACAAAGAGTCTAATCATTATATGTGTTTCCCTTTCAGAGTTAAATGTGTCTGGAGGTACCACATTTCCATCATTTCCCGCGCGCGGAGATTTGTTGAAGGTCCCTCCAGAACAGCTTAGCTTAGTCGAGATAGGAGTGAGACGTCTCGTAATCTCTCTCCAGCTTACTCTACTATTAAGCATAAATTAAGCATTTGTGTGTCACTAATCTTTGCCTAAATTAGTCTTAAGACAAATTTTTGATAATTGTTTTAAAAAATAGTTCGACCTGATTATTTACTTTTTAGTGCAAAAACAAGAAATTAGTTAAGTTACTTTCGCTCAAGCTACCTATTGTTCGGTGTTGTTCCCCTGTGATAACACATTGTCCCCATTTAGGTGGCTATAGAATTGTACTTAAAAGCAATAATACAATACTCTATAACCCGAGCGATTCAAAAGGTGGACCTTTCTTCATCAGGGGCAAACCGGGAATGAGTAAGTAAAGTGAAGCCAAATAAAAGATGCATTGACGTCATGGTAGATTAATATTGACACCCGGAAGTATTTGGATTAGTTTACAAAGGACTGTTGTAAGTGTAACTCATTTCCTTTGTGCAATACGATAGAAAACGAGAATGTTAGATATAAAATAGTTAGAAAGATTTTGTTGAATAAAGTTTTCAAAGGAAAACTATATTGGGCTATGAAGTAAAATAATTATATAATATGAAGAACGATTAGAAAACAAAAAAAAAAGAACAAATAATTAAAGGTCGAAGACAGCTAATTCCAAGATATAGTTTTATTCCACAAGGTTGAACGGTATTTAAAGTGGCAATCCAACAGAATTCTTTAATTTCTCTATCAGCTCTAGTTTGAAACCGGTTTCAATGCTTATAAGAATCACAACATTAATAGAATGGTTTGGTTGAAGTGTTGGACAACATGGGAGTCTTTTTCAGTGTTAATAGAGTACTTATGGATGTTTAAATGTTCTCTGAGACCCGTTTGGGCCTGTTCTTTTTTACTGGTGTTTGTATTTTTCATACTGTATGAGTTAAGTGGTGTCGTGCAAGTACTAATATTGTGCTACAAATCCTATGACAGTAGCTAACACATCTTACTCTTTAACCTAGATTCATTACTCCCATTACTATCTAGTTGTTGCACAGACTTAGCTCGAGATTTCCAATAGGGAAAGAAACAGGGGCGAGACTGCAAGAACTGGTTCCTAAACACACGAGCTGACTCAGGTTATTGGACTTGAAACCCTGACTACTGACCATGAGAATCTGCTAACACTTACATCGCTTCTTCCTTGGCATTTTTTCCAGATGTAAGTGTTTACTTTCTGCCTTTAGCAGTTTACTCACAGCGTGCATTTTCATACATCTTTGACTGCACCTTGAATTAAAATAATAGTAAGTGAAACTGTTTGCTAATAAAGTATTTAAAATTGCGTGACTGAAAATATTTTTTCTATCATAGCTACTGATAATTTCACCTACTCAATTATATTTCGATTCTATCCAATCAGTAATCACAGTTAACTTCACATCACAAATTCTTAGCACTTAGATCAAAGTTGCTATTTTCATTCAAATGTTATATAACAGTATTTGTGTGTGTGTGTAATTGATCCCTTTGTGTACAACTAACTCCTTGTAATGTTCATACTTGTATTTAACACCACACACATATATTTATTTATACATATGTGACTGTTATACATTGTCACATACATTAGTAGCTTATAACAGATTGCCTCTGGCGCACATACAAATTACTTTGGCAGCCATTTTGGATTACCTTCCACAAGTTATGTTTCAATAAATGTAATCTGTAATACACTGCCATCTACAAACCATCACACCCAACAGGCTTGTTTTTTCAGGCATCATAAAACAAACTATCATTAGCAGAATTCAGCTAAACTAAGACTTTTCAGCTAGATTTCTCATCAACCAGAATTAACATTATGCTGTTATTACAATATATGTATATGTGTGTGTCCATACCGATAACGGTAATGCGATATATATATATATACATAGGAAACACAACTCCCTTTTAGCATATGGAGAAGCTACAAACAATTAAGTGTTCAGCAGAGAATTTAATAAAGATCATGTGTATACCCTGTGTAATTGCACCACTCAGTGAGATCGAGTGAGTAATTCTCTCAATACATCAGATGATGCTTTGTGTCAGAAGATCACTCAGTAGCTTGGAAAACATGTCACAATCTCCTTTCACTCATTGATTTTCCAACCACTCAGCCATCCCATCTTATGATAACCATTCAGCTATCACTTGATATCCTGCAGATATCTAATAATGAAATACTGTTCAACAGCTCAGAAAATTCTTTCTTCCTGACAATCACTATTGAAAATTACTGCACTCTCTGAAGGTAGTATCATCCTACTCTTTAACATCTGCTCTATCTCAGCACTGGTTATAATTCTAAAATACAAGGAAGCCGGGGTGGTAGTTGCTTAATTAGATGGGCATTCCTACATCTAGTCCCACAAGTACATTACCATATTTAACCAACAGATCATTTACCACTTGCCACTAAATTTAGTTCTCACTGTTTGTGCAATTCTCAGCCAGTGACCTCAGAAGAGGTGGTAGCCAAGAACTTGCTCACAGATAGTATGCGAGAGACGTGACTTTAGCATTGTTGATAGCCTTGGTCACCGCCATTTTGCTTGTCATTATTATAATATCATTCTAGCGAGAAGCTGGATAGCTTATAGACTATTATTGGGAATGCATCCCTACCCTGACAGATCACTGCTTGAGCTTATGCTGTCTGCTTTCTGTACAAGAAACAGCATATGTTACGTATTGACTCCTCACTGTACCAATGCACTCAAAATCATGTTTAGTAAACCATGGAACACAACCTGTGTAGATGGAGATATTGTGACTCCTTCTGTGATGTACATAGTTGGAGATGTGTTTCTCCAGTCTCATATACCTTGTCAAAATTCACTATGATGAAATCGGGGTTAATTGGCTGGAGTGGGGACTTTTAACCCAGAACGTTTGATACACAGTGATGTCTTCCAGTGTTCTGTATCAACCAAGAACTCCACCTCTTACCATTGTATCTTTATAGGCTTGTACCAAGTTCCACCCTAACATGGTAGATCTGAGCTGCTTACCACATCCTGCAGTGCATAATGTTCACTGTTCCTTCCTGAGTTGATGGCCAACCATCACTCAGGCTCTGCTGTTTTTCCAGAGTAGAAGTAGCAGGTTTATTTAATGTACATAGGCATATATTTTAATAGAGCATTTCTGTGTATAATTGTGTATACGTTGTTATATTTGTACAGGGTTTTATGGTGGTGTATGAGTTTGTAAGAGGTTATGTTTTGTTTTGTATATAATTTGTATTTATGCTCATTTAATGGTGCACTTTTACGTACATACTTAGATATGTATTTAGTGTAACAGATTTTCTTTTATCACGTGAGAAGTTTTTGGTTTTTATGTGGCATGCTTTCATTTTTGTTCTTTTTTTGTTGCCATTGTGTCTTGCATTGTGAATGGTTTGTTCTTTTAATGTATATGTATTTTCTGAAGGGTTTATTTTGTATGTGTAAAACATATTTTAGGTATATAAAGGTATTTTATTTTTTATTTGTTATGTACTTTTCATGATTTTTGTAAGGGATTTATTTTGTATCTTAATTTGTATATGTTCTGTTCATTGGTTGTAAAGGGTTTCATTTTAAGGCATTTTGAGTGTGTTTGTCATAATGAAAGGGGTTCATTTTTGTATTTGTTTATCTTTGTTAAAGATGTAAGTTTTGTATATTTATATTATTTAAAAAAAGATATTTTCCTTCTTTTGTATGTGGGTTCCCTTATAGCAAAACCACATCGGGTTATCTGCTGTATCCTCGGAGGGAATCGAGTCCCCGATTTTGGGGCTGTAAATCCGAAGGCTTACCGCTGTCTCACCGGGGGACATTTTTCACTACACACAAAAACAATATGTTTTCTAACCACACAAAAGTGCACCATTTCAGTCAGACTAGAATACCAAAAAGCTGTAATGGTAACATGTTCGAACTATGGGTATTTTGTGACTTTTGTTGGGTGAATATGAATGCAACAAGATGATATGACTGTATTCAGTTATAGAGCTTTACGTACAAGCAGTGAAAAGTAGAATGATGAAGCACTTGGAACGTTTTGCTAACTGTCATGTTCAACTTATTTGTGTAGTAGAGCAAATAAACTTAATTCTCTTATCATGTTTTCTGGTAAAAGTGAAGACTAGCGCTATAAACAGAAAAAACAAAAACAAACTTGCATACATTGTCCTCTTTCTTTTCTTTTGTTTGAACCAGAGAAATGGAAAAACTTAATCAGTCTTTCACGAGTAAAGATATTTAAAAATTTGTTTTGCTATTACTTTCATGTTTCACCTTTATAATATAACTACCAAATTATTAATGCATTACGAACATATCACTCGTGAGAGCATTATTACCTCTTCTCTAAAATCGAATAATGTGCTTATGTGAAGAGGAATATATATATATAAATATATCACTTCTTGATAGTAGAGTATTATGTCAGGTACATGGATGTATTTCTCAAAGTCACACAAAAAATGTTTTCATAACTTTTACCAGGTAAAAGTTTAACCTTGTGGTCTTTTGAATGACCAATTTTTCTGAAGAATGTGAAAGTAAAATACAATAAATGAAAGGCAAGTTTTCGACTAGCTTTCTATCTATTAGGAAAACATCCAAACTTTCAAATAAAGTGAAAATAAAAAAGTATTTTTATCTCCCTCTATTAGTAAAGATTGAACTACATTCTCCTTAACAAATGCTGTACTATGAATGAAGGAGACACTAAACAAAAGCCGAAACTAAACAATCAGCAAATTAAATTAAATGTTCTTCTTTTATAAAGTAGAGCGTGTCCCACAAATCAATTGCCATGCAGGCTTCCTTGGAACACTAGGTATACAGCTAGCAGTCAGATAAATTGGATGCTTAAAAACAGAATCATTCAATTTTCAGAGTGTTTGCTCAACATCGCTAGGTATTGTATGAAAAAAGGAAAGTAATCAAGGTTCTGTGTGGACTTCAGGCAGGTGGACGCAGTCACACTCATTAACACATTTCTGGTGTGCATAGACAAATGACTTGGTGCATTGGAAGAATCCCACTGGTTTAATTCATTATATCTTGCATCTAGCTACTAGCAAACCGCGCTAGAAGATTGCAGCAAAGCTAGAACTGCTTTCAGCACTCAAGAAAGCTTGTAAAAATTTCGTGTCATACTATTCGGCCTCTTTAACATACCGTCTAAGTTTCAGTGGTACCTAATTTATGTAACAATATTTTGGCATTTTCTTTCATATTTGAGAAAATGTACTTATGGCATTTGAGCATTTATGATAAGCAGGTCTCAAACCGAAACCAATGAAAATTTTCTATCATGTGGACCTGAAGAGTTTCTCGAAATATCGTAAGTAGAAATGGAGTGTCCACATATTCTGCTCAAATCCAGACAATGGTAAACCGGCTCAAACCTACAAAAACAAAAAAAAAGGAAGTCCAAAGCTTTGTTGGTGTTCCGTCATATTATAAGACGTTTTGTGGTCAGTTTTTCTAGAATAACAGCACCATTGTCAGCATTAATTGTTTGGAGCAGCGTGTAAGGAATTGAAATTTGTCACACGTGTGAAACCGTGTATATTATTTATCTTGCGACTGTGACTTCCACGAACCTTTTTTTAACTGTCTGGTACTATTTTAACGTGTAATTTTTAGAATGCAGGTTCTTCGTATTGTAATATTACTTAGAGTTATTTTGCTATAAAGGTGATTGAAGATAATTACCAATAAAGGATTAGTATTGTGTAGATGGCGTATTATATAATGGGTAGTATTATCATTTTTCGTTTTTGCTGTTGGGTTTTCTACGAAGGTAAATTCCAATTTCTCACGTAATAATGAAATATGTATTACTTTATCTTTACCACAAAAACACGATTGAGATATGTCATAGTGCTTCTCTTGTTGGTTATGATAAAGAAAAAAGGCCATTAATTGATAACGATGCAATTGTTAATGTGAAGTGGGTCGGTGAAGGAAACGGTGACTCTAAGCCTATTCAGGCTGTTGACAATAGACTGAATAGTATTGTGAGTAATGTTAATATTGAAAATAAAATTAAAAATGAAGAATGTGTAGACATAAGTGAGATAGGCCTTTTAAGGCCTGAAGTACATCTTCGGGTGGATGACGAAATTTGTGAAAATGAAGATGATATAAGAACATATCCAGCTAAAGTAATAGCATTTGCGGGTAAGCGTAGACTTTTAAGTTTCCTGTATATTAAATGAATTATTATTATAACTATTATTAAAATAAATTATAGTGTTTTGTTCAGCAATAGTAGCGAACTTTATTTAAGAGATCATATCTGTTAGTGTTAATATTCTGATACTTAGTCTCTCTCCCCAAAACTTTGAGAGGCAGTTATTTTAAATAGCTACATCCTTTTCTTTTTTTTGCCGCATTTATTGTTCAAAGAGAGATGCAGGATATCCTAGAATATTCTTGAAATTTTAAGTTATTAGGCTATATATTTTCTCATGTTTGCATTACTAGAACAAAAGAATGAATAACACAAACAATCGACAGATAATGAAAGGTCATTTCATAATGTGAGCCCAACATTTTCATTGGAATTGGTAGGTTTTGAATAATATTACAGGCAACTTTAACATAAGATACAGATAACAAAGTACCATCTGGTCTATCAAGGCTGTCCTTGCTCACCCACCCTTGATAAAAGTAGAACTTTAAACCCACCTTTTATTCAGGATGTTATTGATCCCCTCTTAAAACTCCTGTAAAGTGCTGGTCTGTTTGACTGCTGATGACAACTCACACATTTTGTTTAGGTAGTTTTTACATATAAATAACTCTCAATTGTTGTTTTGTTAGGAATGGAGTGAAAAATGTCACTGAGATTGGAGGGGGGGGGGCAAGAAAAAATGGAAAACAAATTTTACACAATATTCCATTAAACTTCTCACATGTAAGAAACATGTATTAAGTTAATACTTTAGACACAACAGAGAAGGAGCTTTTATACATACAGTAAGTTTGTTTCTAACTAATAGTATACTGCACAACATAAGGTTTTGGTTACTGCAGTGTTACGTGTGTTATTTTAATTTGTACATGTACTTGTAGACTAAAGTTGCATTTAGTTATTTTCATTATCTGTATATCATATATTACATGATTAATATGCTGTCATTCTGTGGTTAACATATATTTCTTAAAAACCAGTTATTTTTAATAAATATTAACTGTTGTAAAATCAATATTTATTCCAAATTAATTAATGCTAATAGTACGATGACGAGGAACCCATCTTGAGACTAATAATGCTTGGAGATGGCTTGAATGGGTAATGATGATGACAAAACCTACTAGTGCTAATAGTGTTATACAACTCATGAAAGGAAAATGCTTACTTAATATTTTTCAGCACTGTTTTGATGTTATTAAATTTCAGAATCGATCACTAAATTTCATTGCTTAATTTTTGGTCATTTAAAGTTTTTTTCCTCCTGTTTGTTATATGGCATACCCAAAGTATTTTAATTCATGTTATTACTTTATAGTCAATGTAAATGACAAAAAAACCAAGGTATGGTTTTTACAGTAGTTTATCATCCACTTTAAATTAATACAGTATATAATGAACACTACATAATTTCATTTGTAGGAAGTCATAATTTTGTATGTAATTCCATTTTTGTTTTTAAAGTTATTAGTGTTTTTTATTTGCAAAATTAATTGCATATCATGAACTCTATCTAAGCTAGTAGGTGTACATAATCAGTTGTCACTATCAGTATTATGGAATACTAGATCACCGTTTTTTTTTTCTTCAGACACAAGAGAAGAGTTGCTTCATGTAAATCTTCCAGAACCTGCTTTGGAAGGAACCTCTCTGACTTGCAAGTCTGAATTTAGAAATGAAAGAAGGAAGCAACTTGAGAATAACATTTATATTACACCAGACAAAAGTGTTATTGAAACTATTAAAATACCAGAGGTGCATAGTAGACTATTAGTAGTAGAGAGATTTTGTTTCATTGGTTTTAATTTGAGTTCTGGAACTTCACTAATTAGCTACAACTGTCACACTGGAATTTTATTACTTTTAAATACAGAATTGTATTTTAATTTTAAAATGTGTAGTAAAATAATAAAGAAAAGTCATAAGCAATTAATTATAGTTTTAAGGCTTTTTATATTTGAGGATGCACTCCAGTTTTTTTTTAATAAAAATTATTGGTGTGAAACAGATTTTACTTTATGAAAGTGGCTGCAGTTTCTCCTCAAGCCATATGTAATGGTTAAAAAGTTTGAAAGTATTTATATTTCTGATATGGACCATTGTCAGAGGTAACAGAACAATGTATGTATCTTGGTGTAAGGTAAGAGAATGCACTTTACCAATAAATCAACATCATTTTGATCTTTGATAATATTCAACTTACACTTTTATCTATAAAACAATAGCTTCACACTTTAGTGATTTGGTACCTTGTTAGGCTTCCTTTTTAAGTAGGAATGTCTGGTGTGTCAGGTCAGTAAAAGAGCACCATCTGCTTTCTGTTCAATCATTATTATCCCTGCCCCAAACTGGGGTCAAAACACTGGCCTTTTAGAACAATGGGATTATCCTGCCAGATTAACACGCATTAAGAAAAGCCAAAATATAATGAAACAAAATGTTTTGTCAAAAATATTTAGACCAAAGATTACTATTGCAGGCCATAATAATGAGCCAAAATTCAGGGCTTGTGGATAAATGGCCCACTTGGTTATATTTAAAAAAATAAAGGCCTGTAGTATAGTAACCTAGTTCTTTTAATTAATAAATATTTCATATTTTTTCATTATTAAGTTTCTTATTTCTGCAACTGAAATATAAGAGAGAAAATATTTTTGTTTACTACTAGAAATTAAGAATAAAACAAAATTGATATTAATTCTAAAGATACATGAAGAACAATTATCAATTAGTATTTTAAATTGAACAAAGCAGTTATATAAATTTTTATTTTATTATAAACTTTTCAAATTTATTGTTACAATAAGAGTTGGTTGTGATTACTTCAAATAAAAGAAACAAATGCTCTTCCAAAACAGTAATGGCTTGTAATTATGTTATTTTTAAAACACTCAGCTAACATTTTTAACATAAATTTTATTATTTAATTGACTCATTCAACATCATATATACATTTTATACATGTAAAGTGCTGCCACTTTTTATAATACTGTATAATTATTGCTACATTTTCTAAGTTTGTTTAGTTAAGCACATGTTGTAGTAATGCTGGACTAAAATTATAACGTTAAGGTTTACATAAAATTATAGTGAGTAGTCCATGGTCGTGTATTGAAGATAGTGTGTTCTTGACTAAAGATATGTTAGTATTTTAATTTATTTTGTTGTCATTAGTCAATATTTATTTATGCTGTGTTGTACACTGACTAGCTCCTTTGTTTTAATTCCCACCTAACAGTGAGTGGGACCACCTTTTATAATGATAATAGCCAGGACCTAGCTGTACAAAATGGTGGAAGATGAATTGCTCGATTGTAGACCATTGCACGAAGTATATGTTAGCAGATGCATATTATTACACTGACAAATGCAACATTCAAGCTCATCCCAAAGTTGTCAGTCAGATAGAGATCTGGTTATTACAGTGTTCAAGAAAAAGACGACTCAAGTTACTTTCATGCTTTTTAAATTACCTTCAGACAATTTGAGCCTAATGGATTGTTGAAAAAAGAAACTTTTGTCCATCAGGATGGAAATGCAGCATTGTGAAGTAGACATGATCAATAAAAGTATTTATGTTTGCTCTCGATGTTACTTGCCTTCCTAAATAATTCTAAGGACCAAATCCCTAGAACAAAAAACATTTTCATATCATATAGTGTTAGTTATGTCAAGTTGATTTAACTGTATAAGAAATCTATCAATTGATTGTGACACATTAATGGTTTCCATTAGCCTTTCATTAGCAGTCGGCCATAGTCTTTCTTAGTGGCATATATTTTTACATTATATTGCCACTGTTAACAGTCTTTGATCACAGATGTCTTTGGACAACCAGTAAAAAGAAGTTTGTTGATAACACACTTCCCAGATTGGTACTCACTATCATACCTCGAAAAGTCAGAGGGATTCATGCTCTTACCATCATGCTGTTATTACATCCCAATATTTATAGGACTCAAACAATTACGTGATAAGTGTATCTTACACTTACAAATAAATGGTATCTTTAACAAGTTTGTTTCATGGGAGTTATAAGATGGCCAATCAGTGTCATTGAATATCTCTATGTTTGAGGCTTTGTAATTTGGACCCTTTTAAAAGGTTTAATACAAATAAAATTAAGTTTACTTAATAGCATCTAAGAATATTGAGTGATTGAAATTATGAAATTTTTTTCCTTAAATAACACTGTACATTTATCATGCTAATATTAGTCACAAAATAATTAGTAGATATAATTCTATTTATAAAGGAAATGGCACATAGTATTTTTAATGATTTAGATATGAGGTACAACATAAATTTTTCATTTACATAAAAATGTTCCTCGCTTTACATTAAAATGCTTTTCTTTAATAAGTGGTATGTTACTTTCATATCACTTAGGCTTAATGTGAAATAAAATCTCATTTACAGATATAATCGTAATTAGTTTTGCATAATGAAATTGTAAATTTTCTGATACAAAAGTATATAAAACTTTAAGAAGCT
Source organism: Limulus polyphemus (assembly GCF_000517525.1). Taxonomy (NCBI): domain Eukaryota; kingdom Metazoa; phylum Arthropoda; class Merostomata; order Xiphosura; family Limulidae; genus Limulus; species Limulus polyphemus. The sequence goes on along the minus strand of NW_013667230.1, from coordinate 164,896 downwards.
GCATATATATTGTGTTAATACAGGGTAGATAGTTAATGCACTTCCTTGATTTATATATATGCATCAGGAAAATATATAAATATTTAGGTAATTGAGAGGACAATTAGAACCAGACCTGAAGTTTGTGTTCAGTTTGTAAACAGCTGTATGAAATCATAACCTGATCATTATCTATTTCAAGCTTGTTCTTACTGTTGTAATAACTTTTCTTATTGTAGGTTGCAACAATCAAAATAAAGAAGGAAATTACATGTTTGTCATCTTCAAGTGAAAGTGAAGAAAATTGTGAAGAGAAATTAAAACAAGAAAACTTTTTCAGTATAGAAAATGAAGAGTTGAAACAAGTAGCAAGTGATCTGGATAGTAAAATTAGCACTAGTACATGTAAGTGTTATATTTCAGTCCATATGATGTTAATGATATACATTATGTGACAATTTTAAATTATTACATTTACCCTTTGCTAGACCAGCATCTATGTGTATTCCACAAAGAAAAGGTATTTATCAATAATACCACACTTCAGTTTAACTTATAAACAAACAATACTTCCAACACTGTTTATAGACATTTTTTATCTATTTATGAATAGGTTGATAATACTTACTAAATTATAAGTATAAAATATTGAATAAATATAAATTTTGAACTAAAAATGTTTGACTTTTGTAGATTTTTCTTTTATCACATCATATTATATTCATCTCTAACAGTTTAAGAAACCACCAATGAAGAGTTGAGTAAAAATAGGAATTTATCATATTGGTTCTTCACTCTTGGCTTCCTTTTCAAACACTATCCTCTAGTAGTGTTCTCTTTATGTACCTCATACTTTTTCCATCACCTGCAGCTAAATATAGTACCAATTCTGTAGCTAAGAGTAGGGGCTCTTATTAATATTGCTTTAACTGAATTGTCCACTTGTCATAATCTATGCACTTGTAATCTGCAGTAATAATGGTTTGGTTTAATAATATGTTGGTTGAAGTAATATCAATTTAAATATTTTTGTATTAAGTTACTAATTTGTGTTTGGTATAGTCTAATTTCTCTTTTAGAAAACTAACTTGTTTTGTTTCAAAATGTTGGACAGGTAATCAGGCAGGCAGTAGCACTGCCTATGTAGGAATGTCATGGATTGTTCATTGAAATGAATTTTAAATATTTCCTCAATAGGTCATTAGAACTTTACAATACTATACAGTGTTTCCTTTTATAACAATATCTGTATAATAACTGAGTCGCAAATTCTGGGAATGTCTGTAAATATCATAGCAAAAAGTTTAAATTTCTTGTTCTTCTTTTTTTTTTATCACATGATAACTCAAAAACCAAAACAGTGGTGGCAATCAATTTCACTGAGGTGACATAGTTTCAAACAGAGTATCCACTTTTATAATTATTATTATTATCTAGAAGTAATTTAAAAAAAATCATAATTCTAGTGTAAACAATGTTATCATTACCCCTCAAAGTTAGCTTTCTTACAGAAATTTGGTGTTCCTTTAAAAAGCTGAAGTACAGGGTGAAACAGGAATTACCAGCCAATAATAGATAAACAGTAAATATTACAGTTGGAACCTCATTGTATTTAGAACTTGGTTATAAATACAACCTTCCTATGTCTGTTGAAACACTGCATTAAAAATATAAGCAAACAAGTAAAGGAAAAACTTTTCAAAAAAAGGAAGTAAATGTAAGGATGGCTATTATTAATCCTTCAGAAACAATGCAAACACAATAGCAGGGATAGCATTTGCATTATCCTTGCATAATAGCACAGGAAAGAATTAACATATAGCAATATATATAACTATTCACTCACAATTGAGTTTAATTTATCCTATTTTTGTCTGCTAACTCTTTCCAGACGGGTCACAGGTGAAAGGCCATGTCATCGAGTTTGTTGACTCGCATTCCAAACTTTATTGAACTACTATTTCATGAATTTATGTCAATAAGTTTGGTATCAAACTGTAGATTATAATTCAAATTTTAGTAGTATACC
>NW_013667230.1:155095-161906 GCF_000517525.1 Limulus polyphemus | reverse complement strand
ACTAATTTATAAGTTATAACATGAAAAATATAACAAGCACAAAATGGTTAAGAGGTCGGTCCCAGGGACCGAGCCCGTGCTGAAAGAGCTAACATTCTACTACACTGTGTGCCTGTGTTATTATGTAGGGATAATGCAAATGCCATCCCTACTATCTTGCTTGCATTGTTTTTGAAGGATTGACATTAGCCATCCCTACATTTACTTCCTTTTTTATAAAGTTTTTCTTTACTTGTGTACCAGTACCTCGCATGATAAAGAATTAACACCTGTAACATAGCAAATATGTTAATGTATAATGATTTGAATTAAGATTTGAGGACAGACTGCATTTTAAAGTATTTATTTCAAATAAATTAGAATAAGGTTTTCATAGCTCACAAATGAGAAATAAAAATACTTATGATCAATGGTATTTTTATCAGTGTAATTTTATTAAGGAAAAACTTGCAGTACATGAAAAATGAAGATTAATTTTTGGTAAAATAAAATAAGGAAAATACAAATACTTAAATGCATATGATAAAAGCTTTTAAGAGCTATTTTGAAATCAAGTGTGAAAATTGTAATTCCAGGATATATTTGTAACATCAGACAGCCAAAGTTCATAACTTGTGTCATATCTTAATTGTGAAAACCAGGGATTTATTTTCACATAAACACTAAATACAATTAATTATACTTATCATACAACATAATGTTAGGTCTGTTATTTTATTTGAACAGTACATTCTTAATCTAGTCTCTTAGGAATTTTCAAAAATTAGAAAAATGTATAATAATAGTATTTTAACCAGACTATATTAGTCATATTCATTGCTGATGAGACATTTTGCTCAGTCCAGAGCTCTTCAGGCAGGCTTGGATACAACAAGCATAGTAGTGGTTGGAACACTACTTATATGGGCCATTTGTCCCAACAACAATTGTTATGGTGTGAATGCCTTTTATAAGCTGGCAAACCATGATTATAATTAATTATACTTAATGCATCTTCACAGAATTGGTAATCCTTTAGTAGACATTACAATTACGTTGTACACATAAAATCAGAATTTTAATATAGTATTTCTATGAAAGAGTTGTTGTTGAATTTACTTTAGTCAGTCTGACTCAGGCTCTGAATAATCTAAGTCCAAGGTGATTTTCAGTTTAAAAATAAAAAATTACTTCACTTTATAGTTTTCATATTTCATTTACATAACCACTGAATGAATATAAAAAAATTGTTTGTTTTTTAGTAAAACTGTATATTTTATTTTTTATTTTCCCTACCTTGACACACTACTGGCTTTGGCCATTTGACTGGCATTGTAACCACCACAGAAAAATACAAAATAAATTTAAGTTACCTTTTTTTCTTCTAAAATTACTGTAAATTGTAACAGAAATTACAATTATTTATTTTAAATAGCCTCAGGCTCATAACACTTTACATCTGTTTTCATTTGATTTTATTGTTTTATTCCTTTTTGAACAGTTTAGTTACCAGGAATGGCAATAAATCATTTAGCAGGAGTGCAGAGAGTTTAGGGTAAACAGCATTTCAGGTTACATTGTGAGATGTCCAACTATGTATGTTCCTTATGCATTCCTCAAGGCAAAATTTTTTTTCATTTAAGTTTTTTCATATAACACTTTTATTTTTACATTTTAATTAGCCACTTTTGTAAAAAATATATATCAATTAATAGAAAATGTATGTAAATGTAAGAAATTTAGCACTTACTTCAGGATAGAGACCCTTTTGCTTTTGAAAGCCAGTCTTCATTAATCGTAAGTTTTTTCACTAAGTTGGTTGTCCAAAATATAATTCATGTAACTTTCGAATATGCATTTTAAATTATATGCAATAAAACAGAATGGCCCAAACCTATTATAATTTATCTGAATTTCTAACCAACCTATAAAATGGTTTAAACAATTTCATCACTTACCAGAGCATTGACTTCAGTCTTCACTCAATGAAGCCTACTAGGGATATAGTGCCTTTTACCAAAATGAATTTACATATAGACATAATAATCACATAGTTCACAAATTGTCTTTTCTGTTGGTTATAAACACATACCTTTAACAAGTATATGTGAGTAAATATTTTCCTTCAAAAGCATGAAGAGTTGGGAGGAATTTCTGTGGTGAGTGTAACAAATAAAAAAGGTGGGAGTTTATTATTTCAAATTCTAGCCTGTCAATATCTTTTGTTGGTGTATCTAATTGGTGGACTTTCTGAAATCTATATAAGGGAAGAAAAAAGTCTAAAATGGATCATTCATAGCAGAGGTGTAACATGACACACAGAAATGAAGATTGAGAACTTATTTAAATATTTCCTTTTTAATTTAAAGAATCAAACTTACGTAATATTAACATTTGAATTATAAACTATATTTTGGTGCCAAATTTACTACATGCATTGATAATAAAGTTGTTTAATGAAATTTTGAATGCAACTCTTTTAAAAGTTGACATGCACATAATATAAACTAAATATTTAAAATGTTGAATAGCTTTCTCTGGATTGTAATTTTTTCTTAACAATTGAACAGCATTTGTTTTAAAAGTCAGGTCATAAAATCTTTTTATTTCTATGCTTACTTAAAACAATTATTTGTTTTCTTGCTAAAGAAACATAACATTAATATAATTATTATTAAAGTGTTTTAGTTGTGTTTTCTTTCCTTTTTTTTAGCTTCCAAAAGACACAAGTGTAATGAATGTGAAAAATATTTTGAATCACAAAAGGTTTTGCAAAGACATCAAAAACTCCACAAATCAGAAAATTTTGAAAGTGAGAAACATAACTGTCAATACTGTGAGTATTCATCAGATAACTCCAGTAGTCTTCTTCAACACATGTTAACACATAAACAAAAACTAGAGTATAAATGTGATGTTTGTGGGAAAACTTTTAAGCAAAACAGAAGTTTAAAAAAGCACAAGCTGCAGCATGCTGGAACAAAGCCATTTAGATGTGACACCTGTGATAAAAGCTTTACCAGAAAAGATCACTTACGGGAACATCAGGTTATTCACACTGGAGAGAGTCGATTTATTTGTGATGTTTGTGGAAAGAAGTTTACACAAAATAATCACTTGAAACAACATCAGCTGATTCATACAGGAGAGAGACCATTCTGTTGTGACATTTGTGGTAAAAGATTTACACAATGTAGATATTTAAAACAGCACAATTTGATTCACACAGGTGAAAGACCATACAGGTGTAATGTCTGTGGTGAAGGTTTCACAAGAAGAAATGATTTGAAAAGACATCAGATGATCCACACTGGAGAGAGACCATTTGCATGTGATCTCTGTGATAAGAGGTTTAGAGAAAAAAATGTCTTGAAACAACATCAGTTATTACATACTGGAGAAAAACCATTTAACTGTGATGTTTGTGGAGAGAGTTTTGCTCTGAAAAATTACTTAGAAAGGCATAAGTGGCAGCATTCTACTGAGAGACCATTTACATGTGATGTTTGTGGAAAAGGATTTGTACTGCTTGGACGCTTGAGGGAACATCAGTTTGTACACATGGGTGAACGTTCTGCCATTTGTAGTATATGTGGAATTAGTTTCACACAAGAGGTAAGCTTAAAGAAGCATCAGGTAATGCATCAGTTATTACATACAGGAGGAAGACCATTCAAATGTGATGTTTGTCACAAACGTTTTACACAGAAAGGTAATTTAAGGCGGCATCAAATGATACATGTTCGAGATGGAGACCTACAGGAATGATAATATTAAGTAGCTTTGCACAAAAAAGAAAATTATTTTACACAATATTTTCTGGAAGCAACTGATATATGTATATAGTTTCAACTCTGAAAATTGTTCACTCCAGATATAGACTGTGTTAACAAAAAAAACTGTTCCATTGCATAGAATTTCTAAAAAGGGTTTCAAATGGGTATTTGAAATTATTAAGAAATAAAATTAAGATTGTTTGGTAATAATCAATTGGAAAAAGTATTTTATCAAATGAAACATCCAAAAACATCACTGTGACACATTTTATAAACCAAAGTTAACAAGATAGAAAGTCACATTGTAGAAAATGTATGTATATTTATGCTATGAATAAGAATTATGATTTTTTCAGACCATAAAGAAAAGAACTCTCAAAATTCATAAGGCACATTTTTTTTTATATGAACATATTTTTTTTTCTAATCTTGTAAAAATCAAATCATAAAATGCAGTAAAAATACTATTGAAAATATTTTTTTCAACTCTTAAATAATGAAGTTTATATGTAAGAAAGTACAATGTTATTATATGAAATATTAAATAATTTGAAGATATAGACAACATAGGACCATGGGAAATCTTTGATATTATTTTTCTTTTGAATTAATTATGTATGTATTGTTTTTAACTTTCAAATGAAACCTTTTTATTTTTACAGATAACTTTTTGATTATAAAAACCAGTTTGAAGGAATTAAGCATGTTTTGAATTTATAGGGATAATTATAAATAATTAATAATTAAAAAAGTGAAGTTATCTGCATGGATTTTGCTTGTAAAAAATAATGCACTTTTGTTATACATTTTTAGTAAATAATTTCTAGAAGAACTTGATATAAAAAAAACCCAACTGTGAACTATTTATATTTCTCATTGTTGCCATGAGATATTTAAAATGGGATATCCAATAATAAAATTATCATATAGCCTTTGCTATCAGTATTTTCAATTTTTATTTAGGAATGCATGAGTGTTTTTATCAACAAAAACATTTGTGAAATATAATAAAGATATATTACAACAAGCCAATAACCCATTTACTTTCAAAAGATAAACCATCTTTCTTCAATTCACCTTGGAAGAAAGAAAAGTTAACTCTGAAAATGTTCAGTTGTTGTAATTTATAAAACAATTTATTCTACATGATATCTTGGTACCGTGAAGGTATTCTGAACATATCAGGACAATAAAAGTTTTGTGGTTGATTTGAATCATCTTATTTATGGTATTATTGGTTATTAAAGAAACACATTTAACACTGGTTTTAGTAAGACTTGGTGTTCTAATCACATCAAAATTTCTTATTTCTAAAGATAGGTATCATTAAATGTATCCCAGTTTTATGCGTAATAAACTCATAACAGATTAAGGAGGATTGAGGACTAAATTGCTTCTAGACAACTTTTGTGAAAGTTGTAATTCAAGGACGTTGTTAGATCTCAAAAACATGCTAGATATGTAAAAGCAAACGTTAAAATGAGGATCCATGAATTCCATTAAAGAACGAGTTCAATAGATAAAGTATTAAGTTTTAACTTTTGTTTTTTTTACAAGTGTTCACAAAATAGTTGGATGATAATACTCAAGAAAATTAAGAACTGATAAGTAAATAAAACAGTTTAGGTTGAAATAACAAACTTTATTTAAATTCCATTTTACCTGTTGGAAATTCTATTAGGTGAAAGTCAGTGAGAAACTCAAGGTCTTTAAATGATGACTTGCTAAATATCAGATTAAAGTATTTGAAGTATTATAAATGTACTTAAGATGTTTAATATTTTTAGAAACTTTAAAAGAATCAAAGTGGTTTTGAAAAATAGAAATATTTTTGTTATGATTTTATTAGTTCTGTAATTTCAGTAATGTACATGTAAAACCTTTTTTATTTAGTTCTAATAAATTGTTATGACTTGTTGCCCACCCCAGTGGCTGAACAGTAAGTCTGAATACTTATAACACTAAAAATCCGTTTTGATATCTGCGGTGGGCACAGGACAGATAGCCCTTTGTGTAGCTTTGTGCTTAACAAAAAAAAAAAAGACTTGTTGATATAATTCAGGTAATCAAACAATTACAGAAAAAGTATTCAGTCAAATTTAATATTATGAATAAGTATCTAACAATAATGTGAAGAAAAAAACATAACTTTGTCATTTTATAAATGATAATTGACTTGTGTTCCAATGGCAAAGACCCATGCAACTCAGGTTTAATTGACTGACTTGAATTTACTACTTTGTTTTTGATCATTAATAGAAAGATCGAGTATGGGATGAGTTATTGTATGCAAAGGTATGTTACAGCCTCCTGAATATGATCAACTTAAGATATATCTGTCCAATAAAGGCAATATGCTTTAGCTTTTTAGAAAACATAATTTAGTAATTAGACAAAAATATTTTTTAAGACTCATCAAATGGATTAAATAATAAAATGCTGATTTATGAATATTAAGCTAAGAATAAATTGAACACTGCCAGTAGAGGAAAACAAGGAAACACAAATGTGGTTTTAAACATACAATTCTTTAATAACAAAGTGTTTTGTTACCAAAATTGGCTGAGCTTCATCATCTGTGTCTGGTTGCTGAGGTTAAAACAAAACTGTTGAAACATTTTAGTGAAACAAAGAAAGTCAAGTATTCCACAATACCAAAGTTACTTCAACTAATGGTCTCATTTTAAGTCAAGTTAGTTGTACAGATTTCTGGATTGCCTGTTTGAATAAACTACCTTCCACGAAGTCAAACAAATGATCCTTCACGCCTGAAGAAATACGCCAAGCCCTGCTTACCACGACCAATTCCAAAATCCACGCCGTCCACCGCATACAGTCAAAGAAAACAGGCTTACCCTCCACTTTTATGAAAATGGTTACTACATCCAAACAGTCTGCAGATCTCATTCTCTCCCAAGGCTGCTTCCTCGACTATCATCACTTCAGAGCTGAAAAACCCTACCGCAGGCCTTACCCACCCCATACCTTTCCCAATTCAACCCCCATGCCTACTTCTCTGAACACTACGAAGTCTACCGCCGCCAACCAGATCCCTA
>NW_013667230.1:151987-154136 GCF_000517525.1 Limulus polyphemus | reverse complement strand
CCAGTTCTTCTTCTTCTTCAAACAAATGTTGCAGTACATAGCCTTTACCTGTGTAAAAGAATTAGCACATGTTTGTGATCTTGAGACATCTGGTGAACAAGAATATCATAACTACTTGGTAATTGAAAATTTTTAATATCGAGATTGAGGTCAAAATATTCTGAAACATGGTAAAATAATAATAGGGAGAAGCAAAAAAAAATTGCCCCCAGGCCCTTTGAGACCTAGTTACACCATTGCTTTTAACATATTTTTTATTAAATGTAAGAGTGCCAAGAGAAGACTGTAATTTCGAGGTGCTGATTTTGTCTTAGCAACTTACTTGTTCTTCTTCTAAGTAGACTTTAGTTGGAACTGAGGGAAAATTCTGAAAACATAAATTTACAGGATATAACTTCTAAAATGTATTTATTTAGTGTATTGGTTAATAGAACAATTCTAATAAATCATTCTATCATAATAATATGCTAATCACACTATATTTTTCACATCAGTCAATTTGCACCTTCTGTGACAAAAACCCCAATAAAACGTCTTGAGTATCTTGTTATAATACACCAACCACAATATCGTTCGAATTGCACATGTGTATCTTTTTAGATTTAACACACTTACTACAATAAAGTGTCACACTAAAAATGATATAACTAATGACTTGGCAAAACAAAACGTGTATATTTATTTAGAATTGAGGAAACAGCAGATTGATAAAAAGGATGAGCTCAAAATACATAACATAATATAGCAGAATGAACTAATGTAGTGGTTTTTACGCTCGTCTCATCTAGCCTGTAGTGGATGATCTTGACAGAAGTGTCAACTTTGTGAGCTCCCTAGTGGTATAGCGGTAAGTCCAAGGACTTATAACGCTAGAAACCTGGTTTCGATACCCGTGGTGGGTAAAGCACAGATAGCCCACTGTGTAGCTTTGTGCTTAACTACAAACAAAGACAGTCGCCCATGTACTTTTTCGGGGGAAAATAAAGCTCTCAAAATTTCTTTATATATAAAACCGGAAATCCACCGTTTGTGATATTGTTGTCAATTCCCACTTTTCGTCTATATCGAAATGATACTCAGAACACCTCGACTGATTTCATTAAAACTTTCACTGATATTCCTTAACTGTTTTCTTCTCACAGTGGAAATAATAACCAAATTGCCCCCCCCCCAGTGGCACAGCGATATGTCTGCAGACTTACAACGCTAGAATCCGGGTTTCGATACCCGTGGTGGGCAGAGCACAGATAGCCCATTGTGTAGCTTTGTGCCTAATTACAAAACAAACAATAACCAAATTGCATGAAACTCAGAAAAAACTTAGTGAATATTGTCTAGTTTCGAATTAATTCCATTTAATTTTTCTATCAGTCTTTTGAATAAAAAAAAGATTAAAAAAATACTTCCGTTCGTCGTAGAATTTAAATTTTATTTGTTGTATATTTTACTGTTGCTCAGAAAGTCCCATTTAATTACAACTTCATTTATATTCATTAACATATTTCTTTTGACGTACCTTATTTTGCTGAATTTTTGCGGCAAAATAAATCGTAAAAAACACGGCAAAAAGGTCAAAGATTTATGGTAGATCTTTTCAAAATTGATGCCTCTATTACCTTTGTCAAGCGTGGTAATATATATATCTTTAAACATTATTCTTGGTCGAGATCAATTTATATATAATAAGTATAGCTTTTTTCCAGTAACTAATAAGTTATTTTGTTTATTTATGCGCGTTGTAAGATCTAACTCATCAAAATGTCTCCCAATGAGTCAGCGGTAAGCTTCCGAACTTACAGTGCTAAAATCCGAGCTGTGAACAATAAGATCTGGAGAAAGAAACGACCTCCACAACGTGCAGAATGGTATCATTAATGTTACACATGATAGTGACCACATCCTCCAACCCTTTGTAGTGTTGCGTCATCGAGATCATGTGATTCTCACGCTCTCTACTTTCTAGAATTATCCTGTACTTTGGCGAATGTTCTAGTTCTTACTGGATATAGGGTAGGCTGGTATATAAAAGAGGGGAATGTAATGTGTGTGTAGATAGTGAGTAATTGAACTGCAGTCACAGGGCACGAGAGACGTTACAGTGTTTGTTTAGCTTGATTGTTGAGGTTGAGTGTATCTTAAAGTTGTATTC
>NW_013667230.1:129112-151886 GCF_000517525.1 Limulus polyphemus | reverse complement strand
AGACGTAACAGTACTATTCTTTGCTGGTGCTGTTGGCCCTGACTTCAACCTAATATATTAGATAGCAAAGTCCTACTGCATGTTTCTAAGCTGAGCGACACATTTCATTAAAAGATATCGAATAAATATAATTTTTTCGATGTTTAACAGACTTCAGTTCATCAGGCATGTCTGGGATGCGTTTGAGAAATGTGTCTGATTCCGTCAAGTGATCCCAGACACTAACGATACCCTGAAAATAGATTTTCAGGAAGTAAACGATGTTATTAAGACGCTATCAATACAGTAGTTTTAAAAATTTAACATCGATGCTAATTTGATCTTGTTCATAATAACTTTACACTACATTGATATGAAATGTTACGAAGAGTAAAAACATAAAATATAATATTCCAGTGCTCGTTTACAAGCGTTGGCTAGAAAATCATTTATTTGCATTTCAGGTAACTAATCATCAGTTGCCTGGTTTTATACAAATTAACTGAGGGTAATTTATATTACTTTATAAGAGTGAAATTGCCTAATCTTAGCTTTAATAACATTAGAAATTGCGATTGTACTTTAAATGTTTTGAACAATGCATAAACAAGAAAAATTCGTCAAATTCGTGAGGATTTTTATATTTGTTTATAGTGCGATTGCGACTTTCACCATACGTTTTCGTTTGTGGTGCTAGTCTATGTTAATGTATACTTTGCAAATTGCAGATTTTTCATTTTGTATATTATTTTACATTTATTATGATATATGAGACGGGGAAGATAGGTGGCGTATTACTTAAGTAGGTAATAATAACATTACCATTTTTCGTTTCCGTTGTTGGTATTTTATGAAGATAATTTTCTCTTCCACATGTAATAATGAAGTATGTTTTACTTTATTTTTATCACAAAAACACGGTTGAGATATGTCGTAGTACTTCTGTTGTTGGCTATGGGAAAGAAAAATGTCCATTAATTGGTGTAAATGTTAAAGTGAAATGGACAAGTGGAGGATGGGTCGGCTCTAACACCAACAACATTACTAATAGTAATACTACTAATGCTAGTATTAGTAGTAAGCATACTGACAAGAACATTGTTATTAATAATAAAAAATGTGTAGAGATCAGTGAGAGAGACCTTTTTAGACCCAAAATATGTCTTAGAGTGGATGGCAAGGAATTTCATGAAGATGAAGATGAAATAGTAACATATCCAGCTAAAGTCATAGCAATTGCAGGTAAGCTTGTTTTTTCTCTGAATGAATCGAAATTATATAATATTGGTAAGAAGTCAGTAGTAAAATAACAGTTAGAAATTAATTTAAGATGTATCTTTTGCCATTTCGATATTTGATACCTCTTCCTAAAAAATTCTTAGAGGAATTTTTCCAGAATTGATATATCCTTCCCTGTTAATGTTATGAGTGGTTATCCATACTGTCAATAGGACTGTTTTCTGTTACATGGATAATCACATCTTACCAAATTCAGATTTGAAGTAGAATAAAAACAAAAAATATAATTTTCTATTAATTTCACAATATCTAATTTTGAGGGGGGGGTATTGAAAATTGCAGCATATGTGGAATGTTTTTTTGTAGTTTTCAACTATTTTTAAGCACATTTTAACAAATGATAAAATGAACACATTTGTATATTTGTTTTCAATAATGTGAATATCTTTTCTTTCAACTTTCTTCAACTTTTTTTGACAAAAAATGATTTATCACACAAAAATTGTTAAATTTATTTCGAACAAATATGCAAGTAAGTTTATCTCATTTGAAAATTTAGCATTAAAGAGTAATTGAGGAAATGGGCAAAAAAATCTCTATGTTTGAAGATTATTTCTGGATGTTATGCCAGGTCTATTCAAGCCATTGGATGTAAAAATTAAACATCTGATCAGTCAATGTACATCTGTCCATGACTTTAAACTGGGGATGTGTTCTGAGGAAAGGCAGTGTAAATTGGTGGTGATGTGTGTGTGTAAGGGGGGGGGGGTAGGGTTCCAGTCCCACTTCTGTTTCACTAATACACATACAACACTCAAACACTTTGTAACAAACAAAATACTTATACAACACAAATTTAAATAAATATATATATATATTTATGAGCACTCACTGGTACAAACTGGTAGTTAGGCACCTAAGACATGATAATGTAAGATGAAGGTGGAGCTTTAGTTGCTTTGAGGAGAGGATCATCAAGGTCAGAGTCCACCTTACTGACAGCAACTATCATCGAGTGGAGATAAGGACTGTTCTACTGGGGCTTTCAGAGCCAGTGAGCATCACTGGACTAGCAGGATTAATGGAGTGGATCATTGTACTAGCAGGGGTGGAGATGCTGGAAACAAGCGTTGTTGGATTGGAAACATTAAAAAATTAAGTAAAGGTGAATTGATTTGACCTGAGTTGTTTCTTCTGGCAGATATCCTTGTAGGTAACTAGGGCAGATGTTAAATTCCTCCCAAACTGTAAACTATGCTACAGGTTTGAGTCCATATTCACCACTTCCTGGGCCAGCTGGCATGGTTCTATAAGGACATCATGCTCCTCTTTCCCCTGTTTCTCCTCTCTATCAGCTCCACCAAGTTCTCTAAAGACAATTCTTCATTGTGGGACTCTAGAAGCTTGGTGTTCTCTTTCTCTTGTAAATCCTCAAACTTGTTCCCTCCAATATTTTGGCAAAACCTGATGATCTCCACTGTTTCTGAGGTCAGGTTCATGAATCCTGTAAAATCATGGACCCACTACATCCACAGGTCTTTCCAAATAGCAATCATGGTGGTGTTCTTCTTCACTTTGTCCCAATTACTCTTGACATTATACAGGATGTTGCAGTTATTCCAGAAATAATGAATTGATGGCTTTTTGGGTCCATTGGTAGCATCCAGCATATAGTAGAATGTCCACCTCAGATAGTACATTTCAAAAGTTGCTATAATGTCCTGATCCATAGGCTGGATTAAGGCAATGGTATTGGACAGCAGAAACATCAATAACAGTAAGGAGCAGATCAGTAAGGTGTGTAGGGTGTCTCAGGATGTTATCTAGGAGTAAGGCTCTCAGCAGTATCACTCCAACTTGATGCAGAAATAGTTGACAAACCAGTCTTCAAGGTGTTGCCCAGTTATCCAAGCCTTCCTATTTGATCTCTAATGAACTGGTAAAGCTATACATTATTAGTTTTTTATTTTCTTATTGGTAACTGAACTAATAAACTTTCCTATTCTTTACCCCCTCCCCCTTTTTTTTATTTACTGGCAAAATCAGCAACAGAAGTGAAAAATTCTTCTGAGAAATTGAACTACAGTTATATGTCAGACTGCTCAAATACCACTTATATCTGATGCTGTATATCAACAAACAGTGTACCAGTTCACAAAAACCTTTATTAATGAGTGCTCTTCTTGATTATAATGCTAAGCCAAAAAACAATCTTGTTCTATGAACTTTTTTACCAAAACTCACGAGACAGCAGCAAAAATTTTTATTTTTTCTCATTAGTTTTTTTTTTTTTAAGTGAAGGAATTTTCCCAACCTTTAAGCATTTAGAATGCTTTGAATTTTATAACGAGCTAACCACAAGCTTTTCCTACTTATAAAGTATACAAAATAGATATTAATTCAGAAACTACTCACCTCTCCACAGAACTAATAATTATTACCTAGCCCATCTGGTGAGAAGATTTTTTTGCACATGCCTTAAATGTAATTCTCAGCCCTAATGTAATAATGTGTACTGCCCAAGCTTATGATGGAATCATCATTAGACTACAGTGCTCTACCAGGAGAAGTGTGACACATTCTCTTTGCACAGTGAACCCTTCAAAAACTAGCATTTTAACAATGTTTAATTCTATTCCTTGGCACTGAATTATTCATAAATTCCTTTTTTTGTGAGAATTACAGAATTTTTGCTTTACACTTTTACATTAATTTTCATTATGAAACTAGTTATTTTTTTTGTCTCTTGTTTATACTCAAGTGCAAAATATATCTTTTTCTATTAATTAAGGAATATTAAAAAAAAACTGAGGTTAACACTTACATGGATTGTCTTGATTATGAATTCACATATCCATGTTTCTGATACCTCCCAAGGTTTGAAACTGAATAACTGGAGTTGTCTACTACAACACTGGTGACTAGAGGCAGAGGAACTCCTTTGGTCATTTATTACCACTGTGCATCAGGTGGTTGGTTCCATTCTACCTTCTTTATCTCAGGCTCGAGATTTTTGATCACCTGCTTCTGTTATTTCAACTAAGCCTGCCCTGTCTTTAGATGATTTTGACTAACTGTTTCTACCACCTGCTTTTGCTTATTTTTCTTCTCTTCTCAATAAGAATCAGTTAATCTCACCAGTTGTTTTTGCTGAATCTCAGGCAACTTTGAAGTATGAACCTCTTTCTTCTGATCCTCTTGTCTTTCCCCACTCTCCTAATATTTGTGTTCATGCTGATTACTTTTTGTCATACCTTCATGGCAACCCTCATCTAACATGTCCTGTCAACCCTCAAGATACTTTTTCATTGTTGTATGGTCAAAATTCTTCTTTCCTCGACCCTTAGCTACTTGAATCCATATACTTTTTCTCACCCTCTTTCTACTTTTCAGTGTCCACTTTCTCAGAAGGCAGGCTGTTACAGGTGTTGGAGGTGACTTGTTTCTGTAGCTGCCCCTTTCTCCAGTCCAGTGGAGGCTCAGCACTCCCACTTTGCACACCTTTAGACACCTTTTGGAGAAAACCATTGGTCACACAGGTACACTCCCTAGACTTACACTAAACCTTTTTTATCTTTATCTGTTAATTTTCCACCCTTACTCTTTAGGTACCTGGAAGAGGCTGTGTCATCTCTCAAGCTTATTAACACTATGGAACAGGTGCTTAACCCCACTAAAGGATTTTACTTCAGCTTTTTGCCATTCACAAGAAAACAAAAAATTGGTGAGTTGTAATAGATTTCTACAACTTGGACTGTTCAAGATGGACAATTTTTCTCTGTCTCCCAGGATGTGGATGACCAAAATTCAGTGTCTTGTATGCTTTTCAATCCACCTTTCGATTTGTATGCCTGCCTGTTGTTTCCTTCAGTTTGTCCACAGTGATCAAATATTTAAGTTCAAAGTCTTGCCCCATATGTTTTCAGTTGAGGGCTCTTCTATGAAGTATGCAATCCTTAAGCCTACAGTTTCACCATTATATAGATGATTGGCTTCTATTCACCAGCCTTTCCACCATATTATCTATGTGGGGTTCTAGCTATTAGTTCTGTGGAGATGTGAGTAGCATTTATGAAATTAACATTTTCGTTATGTGAAAATGTATTTCTGATAATACTCCTACCCTTCTTCCCCACTTTTGGTGTGTTTCTTCTGCCTCATCAAGAATGGGCCTTTGTTGAAACACAAGTGCTCCTGGGGTTTAATGTTCGTGGAGGATGTTTCTCCCTAATACTGGGGAAAGGCTTATATTCTAATGATGATTACATCATAGGCTGGCACTTTACACATTAATACATCAAGGGGTGAGAGGTATGTTCAAGGCTTGTGGCATGCTAAAAAATCTTCATGGCTGATGCATGAAGTAATTGCTCGTAGTTCTATGCAAATGTGGCTATCTATGTGAAATACATTTTTAGTATAGGAAAATTATAACTTTAATCAAATAATGAATGTTCAAATAAAGTTTCAAATCAACAAAGTTTTTGCTTTAAAGAAGAGCTAGTCACAATAAGTAACTGTTGATATTTTTCAATTTTGTTATTGCTAACTCCCTAAAAAAAGACAAAACCAAAAAGTAGGGGCAGAAGAATCCACATAACATGATTCTTTTTTTTCTTGGTGTGGCCTAGTCTTATTTTCCTAATTATCAAGAAAGTTTAGAATTTAATTTTGCAAAAATTGATTATCTGCAAAGATAGCCAAAGCTGGAGAAAACAGTGTGGATAGCCTCTGCCTTTTGTTAGCCTTTATACATTTTTAATATTATATGGCAATATTAGAATACACAACATGTACCATACCCTCTCACAGTATGAGCAAATGTTAGATATAGTAATAATATCAAATTTGAAGAAAACTTAATACACCCTTAATCAGAATTCATATTTCAACTTTCTTATTTAACTAAGAGATCCTATTTAGTTATAAATTATTATTTCCTTTTGCCACATTGATTATAGGTTTTCATACTATGTTCCATTAAACATCTCACAGGTAATAAACATTTGTATTAAATTAATGCTTTAGAAATAACAAGAAGGCACTTATATGAAAGGAAAAGAGATTTATTTATACACACATATAAATATTAATTTTTTACCTGATTAAATAGTATACTGCATGTTATAAAACCAGTATTTATTATAAATTCTGGAATGCTAACAATGTTATACATGTACTTGTAAAATAAAAATATTTATTTGATATTTTTCTTTCTACATTGTTTTAATCTTATTAAGTTCCTTAAATTTCATAAACTAACTTTAAAGTTCATTTGTTTATTTGTGGTCAATTTAAGTTGTTTTTGTTTTTTAACAGTTGTTAGTTACTTTTGGAAGGTCCAGGGTAAAAGTTAATGTAAATGACAAAAACACTATGACACAGTACTTTATGGGCCACTTCAATTTGAAAAATATCTAACCAGTAATAAATAGTATCATTTGTAGGAAGTCATCATTTTCTATGTAATTTTTGTTTCTAAAGTTATTAGTTCTTGAATGCAATATTAATTACATTTTATGAACTGTACTTTATCTAAGCTAGTAGGTTTACATCATCAGTTGTCACTATCAGTGTTAGGGGATACTAAATCATCAGATTTTTTTTTCTTCAGACACGAGAGAAGAGTTACTACATGTAAATCTTCCAGAACCTGCTTTGGAAGGAACTTCTCTGACTTGCCAGTCCAAGTTAGGAAATGAAAGAAGGAATCAAACTGAAAATCACATATATATTACACCACATAAAGAGGTTATTAAAACCATTAAGACACCAGAGGTACATAGTAGACTGTTAGTGGTAGTAAAGATGTTAATGAAACTTTTAAGACATCAGATTACAGGTACATAGTAGATTATTATTAGTAGTAGAGATTTTACTTCATTGATCTTAATTGTAGAGTGCTGAAACTTCATAAATAAATTCAAAAAGTCCTACAGCAACATTTAATGAAAGAAAATTGGATTCTATGTGTTATTGAAGTTATTATTATTGGGGGATACCTTAGCTTTAAAATTTTAATGTGTAATAACATAAAATAAAAATAAATTGGTCACAGTTTTCAAACCCATTTCTGGCTGTAGGTGTATTTTTTTCTTTTATGTATATATAGTTATCAATATGAATCAGATTCTCACCAAGTGAGTCTGTAAAAATAGAAACTGCTGACATTGAAGTTATTTTAATTAGTAAGTAATTAAGATTTCTTTAGTTACTGAGCTTATCTTTACTGTAACCAAAGCATAAGAAAATTATTAAATCTGTGTATCTTAGTAATAAAAACAGAAATATATTATTTTTAAAGACACTTGAAGCAGAGTTATCAATGTGTGTTTTATGAATTTAAGACAGCAGTGCAGATTGAAAAACTTTGTACTTGAAAACTTTTTTAATTTATTGTTATGCAAAAAGTCAACTGAAATTACTTAAGTTTAAATTAATGGAAAGAAATGCACTATCTCAAACAACAAGTAAGTTGTAGCAATGTTATTATTTCAGCAGCCACATAAGAACATTTTTAAGACAAATTTTATTATTAGATTTATTATGATCAACATTCCACTTAAGTTTTGTATGTATAAATAATCTTCTCTTTTTATAACTGAATTATTTTATTCATTTTTGCAAGGTTTGTGAAAGATGCAGGTCACTGCTGAAGGAAGCAGTTAGCTAAGTGGGACACAGTTATGTATATGTAAAATGTCATATAAAAGAATTCACAGCTGGATATATTATACAGTCATATGAATTGTCTACAAAAATATTCTATTCACTTTTCTCAATGGCAGAATGTTACGATGATGGTTTTACATGCTTGTTGCAGGTTTCTCTTACGTGTTGTATAACTTTAGTTATACCTATGCTTTGGAGGATTTTCTTTTTTACCCCGTCTTTTTGCGTTTTTAGTTTATTGTTTATTTTCTTTATTTTCAAAACAAAAAGTTCTGAGATGTTTCAGATATGAATTCTTACATTCACATCTCTTCTAGTGCTCCTAATCTATCACCTCTGGTGTCTAGCATTGCCTGGGGATTGGAGGAGGCTCCCTTTCTGTGGAGGATGTCCAATACCTCATTCGCAGAGAGGTGGAGTCTTCCATGAGGTCTGATGTTTCTTTTCTTGTTGGCTCAGAGGCTGAGCTTGCAGGGGATCAGGGATGGACTGGTGAGAATTTGACTCTATTTTTCTAGTTCCTTCCTTTGCTCAGACTGCTAATCAAGAGCCTTGGACAGACATCCCACTTTTTCCACCATTTTTGCATCTAGTACATCAATTTTATAATGTCTTGAGCATTTCTCCTGTGGTTTATGACTCTTCTTCTTTGTTTGGGGGTGAGTCATTAGGCTGATTACCTAGTCTTTACACCTTTGCCAGACATTGCTGTATATGCTCTGAGGTTTGCTGATCAATTGACAGAGGGTACTGCCATGACTTGTCTTCCCCATATATTGGATCGGCATGCCTTAGCTTTCTATTGTTGAATGACCCATATTTAGATTCTCAGAAGCTAGATCCTCTTCTCCCGATTTGGGTTTCTAGGCCTGATGCCTTACAACAGTTTTTCGTTTTTTATATTCTTTACAACTGCTATTCTCTGAGGCTTATTACAGGCCTCCTATCTCTTGAGGATGTGAGCATCCTTAGAATCACTCGTTGCTTTGAGTTAGGCCTACATGCGTTCCTTTTAGTGGTCATTACGAGCATTTGCATGGATGCACTGGTTGATTGTGGGTGTTGGTTGAACAGGGACAACTTGACAATAGGTGTCCCTCTCCTGCCCCCATGTCCAGAGACACATCTTTTCACAGATGCTTCTCTCCAGGGATGGGGAACTTGTGTAGGGGATATGGAATTCAAGAGCCCCCGAGACTATTCCCCATGCCCCAGCTAGTTTGTAAGAGAGGTGAGTGACCGCATTTCTTTTGTGTTTATTTCTATTCTTTTTCAGGGACCCTCATCATTTTCATTTGGATCCCACTGTGTGGCGGGTGTTGTCTGGTCAGGTATGCTTATTTCAAAATCCACACCAGATACCAGCCAACCAATAAAAAAATTTCCTGGTAGCAGTAAGCTCTGTTGAAATGGAGTGTTCCATAATGGTCATTTTTCATGCTTTTTGAGTGGTAAATAATTATGACACACAGACAGATACACTATTGGACTGCCACTCATGGACTATCATGAGTATAGCTTAAGGGGATTTTGCTGACTTCTAGATTGAGTAAATCAGGGTAGGTTTGCTTTTCAAAATAGAGAATGTGGTTCACCTATTGCGCTGTCTCCAGAGCATTGTTCCTCAGGACTCTCCAATGCGAGTATCCTCCCCATTTCTCCAAGTGGCATGTAAGACTCATTACCACATCTAGTTACCAGTTGCTGCAGTTATGAACAGAGGTTTATTCCTCCTGAGTGATGCTTGAACTTATTATTCCACTCAAGGAGAAGAAGGTGAAGCTGGGTACCCTCATACAAATAACCCTGGATGTTTTTCCCAGACATATGGTTGGAGCAGGACCAGCCTACCCTGGAGCCTACACATAATTCAGGTTCAGAGATGACTTTGCTATGCTTTGCAAAATTTTAAAAGGCTTAGCAACCTTTGTCAAGCAACAACCGAGTACAAAGGTCGTAACTAGAAGAGATAATTGCTTTACTTTTTTAGTTACTGTTCTATGTTTTAAGAAAAATAAGTTTAAGAACTTATTTCTAAATAGTAATAATCTATATACATATATAATGTATAATAATTGAAATGTGACTGTATTTTACAAAATACTAGTCTACTAAAACACAGCCAAGATAGTTCACTTTGTAAAGACTAAAGGTCAGTTTTATATTATTGGATACGATAACATGACAGCACATGCGCCGCATCATTGTAACTTCTGTATTGTTAGCCAGGCATGGCTGAAAGGTCAATATAATAAAAATAATAAATGTATATAAATTTATAATGTTATGATATTTAAGATATTTAGTCTAAACATTTATGTTTTTGTATTATAATTTCTAGTCATTCTAGAATGAAAAAGGCATAATTTATATTTATTTCCTAATTTTTGTAACATGGTTATGAGATCGATCAAGTCGACCAAACCAGTATAGAGATTTGTCACTGAAAATAACAGTAAAGTTTTTTTCTTAAGAAATGTTTGATAACTATCTGGACATTATAAAGATTTCACATGTGAAATTTGAAAATTTTCTGATGCACAAAAGTATTTTTAATCTTAAATTGAAAATTACTTTGCATGTTGGATAGGTAACATGCGAAAAGAGAAAAAGGTATGAGAAAAACATTGCTTTACAAACCTTAAGACTTTTGTGTATGAAAGCATTGTAATGTTTACTCATAATCTGTGAAATTTTGTTAACTTATGCTTACTAATTTAAAAGTTATAGCATGAAAACTATAACAAGCACAAAATGGTTATGAGGTTGGTCCCAGGGACCAAGCCTGTGCTGAAAGAGTTAAGATGGATATGGTCTCCCACAGAATATTGTCTCACTAGTCTACCTCCATCTTGTGGATGTCACACCCCATTTGCTTTCCTTTGCTGATGATGTTTTCAAAATAAGCTTATCTTTGTAATTTTTCTGTACTGGCCCGTCCACCATTTTCACTGTTAACATTTTCCTTATATGAAAATGTATTTCATATAAATACTCACCTCTTTGCACCATCTCTTACCCTTCCTTCCTTCTCACTTCCATTGCATTTAGTTTGCCTCATTAAGAATGACTCTGTATCCACATGTTATTTCCCATGGGGATTTTACTGTGCATGGAGGATGTGTTGCCTTCCTATTAGTTGAAGGCTATAGTTTAATGATAATTACATCATAGACTGGTGTAATACATGTTGACACATGTAGAGGTGGAAGCTTTGTCTAAGGCATGCACACAAATTTAAATAGTTGTGTGTGCAAGCTCCTTGTGGTGAAGAGAGGTATCTATCTTAAATACATTTTAGAGTAAGAAAATGATAACTTTCACGAGTGGTATGCTAAATCACATAGGTTCAGAATGAGATAAAATGCATCATTTATAGAAACAACTATAATTACTTGTATCTAATAAAATTATAAATTTTCTGATTCAAATACAACTTTAATAATTGTATAGTAGTTATAAATATGAGCAAGGCAGTTAATGTGCTCTTTTGATTTGCATATACAATAGCCAAATATTTAAATAATTACGTAAGTGAAAAGACAATTAAAATCAGTATTTTAAGTCTGCATTCAGCATAAAAAAAATAGGTTTATAAAATGTTACTAAAGTGATTTTGTTTCTGTGTATTATCTATTCACTACCTGTGTGGGCCTATTCTTGTTATAATAACTCATCTCTTGTTGTAGATAACAACAACCAAAATAAAGAAAGAACCACCAAGTTTGTCATCTTCAAGAGAGAACAAAGTTGAAGAAAATTGTGCTGAGAATTTAACACAAGAAAATGATACCAATATAAGAAATGAAGAGTTGAAACAAGTAGGGAGCAATCGGGATACAAAAGTTAGCAGCAGTACATGTGAGTGTTCATATATTCACAATTTGCTAGACCAGCATATATATATATATATATTAAGTTACTTTTATCACTACTTTGGTACATGCATTTCTCATCCTACTTCCTTTGCTACCACATATGACTAGTCCTTACATTGTGCTGTATTACCTTTCTTTGACATCTAAACTCAATAGTTTTTTCTTCAGACTTGTGGGTGGATCCTCTGTCTTTTGTTTGTTTTTTCTTGTGCTTACGTTTTCCCACCTTTGTCTTACACTCTATCATTATTTTTCATCTATTCACCTTCTTTCTGTGGTAATCCATCATTCCTTTGAGGGGTTTTCGGCAGATGCACGTTCACTTATCTTCTCTACAATGGCATGTTTACCTTCCTCAGCTTTATCCCTTCATATTTGGTTGATCTCTTGCTAGAGATTGTTGGAGCATGATGTCCTTGTTACTCAAGTCCTTTTGCCTTCCTTTTTCTTTTCTCTTGTATGCCTTTGTGTGGTTACTTTTATCTGTCTGTGTGATTTTACTAGAGTGCTTGTTTCTCTTGAGTCATATGTTGGGGCTGCATGCCTATGTTCTTCCTTATCCTCTTTGGTTTACCATCTTTCTCGTGTTCCTTCTTTGCCTCTCTCTATCTCCTTTCCTCCTCCTTCCTCTTCTCTCCTTCTCACCACTTCTCTTTCCTCTGTTCCCATCCATTCTTCCACCACTCATAGACTTCAGTGCTGTCAATCTTGGTAGTGACTGTCGTATAGGCTTGGGGTTGGTGAGTCCTGTTTATCGCATTTATGAACCTTTGCCCTCTGTTGCAGCCCAATGTGGAGAACTTGAAGTTCTGTCAGTGAGCTGTACCCTCTGTTTTGTCTTCTCCTCCACCATTGTTTCCTGTTCCCATTACTTGCCCTTCTCCAAGGGATCTTGTTTCTTTCCAGTGTCTGTGGGAGTGTTGGACCTAAGGGCTACAGACTATTGGATGGGTTTCTCATCCTTTTCAAGGATTTATTCCTGTCTTTTTGTGGTTCCCAAGGAATCTGTAGCTAGGCATCCAGTCTTAGTCATTGCATATCTCAGTTGGTTTCTCTACCTCCCTGGATTTACCATGGAGACTTTTTTTCACCCTATGGTGATCTTTTGCCCCAGGTCTTAAGATGACTGAGGTGGACTTTACGAATGCTTCTTTTCTCATTTGTCTCCATCCCAACAAGCCTCCTACACCTAGTTTTTCTCCTCTTTTGGGAGGTGGCAAGTCTGGGTTGGTTGGTCAACCTGGAGAAGTTGAATCTCACACTTATTTAGTTTCTAATTCATTGGGGTGTTTTTCAGTTTGCATCTCCACAGGGCCTAACTTTCTCCTCTTGTTTTGAGGGATGTGGAAAGATTAGTTTCCCATGCTCTATCCTCTCCTTCTCTCACTTTTGGAGACATGGGCTTCCATAGAATCCCACATTCCCTTGGGTCATGCTCATTTGTGACGTCTTTAATGGACTCTGCATGATCACTCGTTTCTCATTTGGGTTCCTTTGTCCTCCACCATTTTTCTACCTTCATCCTTACTCAAAGACTTCACCTGGTTACTTTATACACCCAATACCACAGAGTGTGTACCTCTTCCTTCCTCTTAATCAGGTCTCCAATTGTTTCCAGATGCCTCCATGACGAGTTGGGAGGGGGGGCATGTCTTGACTGTCAAGTATTTTTGGTTGGTGGTCTCATAATAATTCATCTTTTCATATCACTGTCTTAGAGCTATTGACACTACGTCTTTTGTTGTCTCCTATACCAATCACATGGGGGGACCCAGTCTCTCTCTCTCTGTTTCCACACTCTTGACCTCTTTTTTTTTTCTGCACCCATACTTTAAATATACATCTAATAGCTTGTAATATTCTGAATGCTCTGATTCTTGTCACAAATTGTCTTTTGAGGCCCAGCTAGATACTTCCTATGGAGTGGTCCCTTGATCTTCTGGTGTTTCAGTAGCTGTACTCTTTAACTGGGCACTCATCTTAAAACTATACTTTCTTTTTCTTGGTCCCTAGTTTCTCATCCCTTGGCTCATAATGTGGATGCATTCAGTCAGAACTGGTCCAACCTTTTTCTCTATGCCTACTTTCCTATTCATTATCTCCCTGATGTAATTTCGTTAATCTCCATTCCATGTTGAATCTTCCTGCTTGCTTCACAATGGCTGACTCAGTTGTGGTTTCCTCTAATGAACTTTCTCTGGTCCTCTCCTCCTCTTCCTCAGCTCTGTCACTCTCCCTATTCCTTCAATTTCACTTCTCTCTCTCTCTCTCATCTGGCAGTGTCATCACTCTGGTTTTATGTGTGGGTTTTGTATGGTCCCTTGCGAGACATCTAGGTTCTCTTCACATGTAGCCTTCCTTCTTTGTTGTTCCATTCATTCTTCTTCCCTCCTTTTTTATCCTGAAAATGGTGCACATTCTGTAGTTGGTCTCTGAATCATTCTTTCCCCCCTTCCCATCTCTCATCTTACTGAATTTTTGCTTTCAACCATTGCTAGCTACAGGGCAACTCAGCCTAATACTTTCAGGTTTCCTATTATTGTCATGTATTCTCTTCTCCTGTCCTTTCTCTGTTCTTTCGTTCTTTTTGCCACCTTCATCTGGTTTTCCTTCCCAACTGGGCCCTGAATGTTGTTCTACATGTTCTTACCCTTCCTCTCTTTGCAACTTTAGTCTCTTATTCCTTGTATCATCTTCCACTTAAGTCCTATTTCTTCCTTTTTGCCTGTGGCTGTAGAAGATCTGACATATATGCCATTGATGCTTCCTGTATTTTTTCCACCATTATCCTGCTCATGCTTTTCTCTCTAAAACATCTGCGGCTTGCGAAGGAGAAAACACATATACACATGTTTCCCCTTCCTTCTACTTCTCACTTATA
This sequence comes from Limulus polyphemus, assembly GCF_000517525.1. NCBI lineage: Eukaryota > Metazoa > Arthropoda > Merostomata > Xiphosura > Limulidae > Limulus > Limulus polyphemus. The sequence continues at coordinate 137,237 of NW_013667230.1, read as the reverse complement.
TTCTTGTTCTAATCCAAATCATTTTCTCTGTACCAACCATGGGGTTTGTTGTTATTTGGCCTGCACTACACCTTTTCATGGGTCATGCTACTGTCTATATACTCTGCAGAATTCCTTATCTCCCTGAGATATTTCTTCTGTTACCCTCACGGGATGGCTACAGCAGCTCATCCATTTAGCCTATGCTTCATTATTAGATGTAGATTTACACTGACTTTGTCAGGTCTCCTCTTGTCAAATCTGACATCTTACTCTCTCTATGGCTGCTCACTTCCATCATCCATTGGTGGAGATTATGCTGATTGGCATGTGGACTGCCCTGCATATTTTCATTACACATAATCTTCATTGTCTGACCAACCATATAACTCCACCCCATTTGCACAGTGGTGTATCTGCAGACTTATACTGCTAGAAACTGGGTTTTGGTACCTGTGGGGGGCAGAGCACAGATAGTCCTTTATGTAGCTTTGTGCTAAATAATAAACAACATCTACATAATTTCCTGGCTCTTACTGAGTAAGTTATTTTTCTGTATCTCTTGCCTTCTCAGTGGCACATTTATACATCTCAGGATCCTGTTGAGTGTCCAGCAATGCCTGCCAGGGTACTTAACTTTAAATCTGCAACATGCGACCTTTAAAATCTGTAACACTCACTGATGAGATGGAGCATTCCACAAAACTGCTTTAGGGTTTCTTGTGGCATATTGCTTCATAAATAAGGTATGTTTGAGACCAAACCAACTCATGGACTATTGTGAATAAAGCAGTGTTGAGATTGCTGCCCATCCCTTTGGTCCTAGTTGAATAAACCAGGACCATCCTGTTTTTCAAAATAGGATTTTCATGGTCACCTACTGTACAGTCTTAAGGTGTTGTGTTCCTGCAGACTCCCCACTGCATCCCCCCTCTTCTAGTGGAGTACAGGAGTCCATATCACTTACCAGTTCCTCACCACTGGGGTGATGGACAATGAAGACTTCCTCCTGAGTGTGTTAGTGTTCTGTTTGTGTAGATGGTGTGTACTCTCCTCCTACTGTGGACTGGATGAATTCATCACATGCAATTCACCACTCCAGCTGGCTTTCCCCCATCCTATTGCTGCCTGGATACTAGTTCCCAGGTGGTCTGGTGATGAATAAGTGTATGATTAGCCAACATAATTCTTCACACGTGTTGTTGGTAGAGGCTCTCCTCTTACCACAGACCAGAGGAAACACTCCAGATACCACCTGGTTTTGGACTGGGGTTGACTCACCATGACTTCCTGCTGTTGTCTGGTGGCCTGAGTCTACACACATGTGCCATACCTAGGTTGCTGGAACAGAAGCCACTTTTCCTCCTGCTTCCTGATATCGAGGTAAAGATAATTGGGACCCTTCTCCTACCACAGACTGGAAAACACATAGCTGATGCTGCCTGTTTTTGGACTGGAGTTGACCCACCACATACAATCTGATGTGCCCTAGCCACTCTACACCATCAAGCATGTCCCCTACTGGATTTGCTTCTCTTCTGTCCTACTTGGTGACACTTAGCTTCACTGCAAGCAAAAAGTATACACTGATACAAAAGGGGTACAGTCTCCCATGGTTCTGCACCTATACTTTCATGGTATAGTGTGTTATGCTCCATGGCTTCTCTTTGGGCATTTTCCAAAGGGGACTCATCTAGGTAAATTTTACACTGTTCCCTCCACCAGGTCAATGTGGGATTCTAGCTATTATGTGAGCAGAGATAAGGTATCATATCAGAAGTTAACATCTTCCACCACCGATGATGTATTTCCCATAGATACTTACCTCCATTTTTTCCCTGATCTCGAAGTGATGATAGTACTCTACAGAATAAAGGGATTCAGATGCACTAAGAAGGTGTGTCACACTCCTATTGGTGGGGGTTGTTGCATGCTACAACACAGCCATACCATGTGTAAACATTTGATGTTAGGTGTGAGCCTCAAGGCTAGTGGTGAGCAAAAACTGTGCATATAGAGGGCAGTATGAATCAAGGAAAGCTATTATGTGAGAGGAGGTATCTGTCAGAAATACATATTCAGTGTTGGAAAATGTTAACTTTCATGTTAAACTGTATTTGTTTGGAAGCCAAAGAAATTTTATTCCATGACAAAACAGTATGTAAGCCTTGTTAGGTTTAAAAAGTATGGTAGGTGATAGCAAAATATTCTGTTAAGTAAACTGTTAAAATTTATAGTTCTTTATCTTTTAAACTGAGAAAATTGTACTTGATTTTTCCTGAAAGAAATAAAATATTAATATATAACTTAGATATATATTGTCTTTTTAATTTAATTTTTGTTTTGTTTTTTAGGCTCTAATGAATGTGGAAAATATTTTTCATCACAAAATGAAAAACTCCTCAAGTCGGAAAATTTTGAAAGTGAGAAACATAACTGTCAGTACTGTGAGTATTCATCAGATAACTCCAGTAGTCTTCTTCAACACATGTTAACACATAAACAAAAACTAGAGTATAAATGTGATGTTTGTGGGAAAAGTTTTAAGCAAAACAGAAGTTTAAAAAAGCACAAGCTGCAGCATGCTGGAACAAAGCCATTTAAATGCGATACCTGTGATAAAAGCTTTACCAGAAAAGATCACTTACGGGAACATCAGGTTATTCACACTGGAGAGAGTCGATTTATTTGTGATGTCTGTGGAAAGAAGTTTACACAAAATAATCACTTGAAACAACATCAGCTGATTCATACAGGAGAGAGACCATTCTGTTGTGACATTTGTGGTAAAAAGTTTATACACTGTCGAAACTTAAAACAACATCATTTGATTCACACAGGTGAAAGACCATACAGTTGTAGTGTCTGTGGTGAAAGTTTTACTCTAAGTCATGACTTAAAAAGACATCAGATGATTCACACAGGAGAGAGACCCTTTGCATGTGACCTCTGTGATAAAAGGTTTAGAGATAGAAAAATCTTGAAACAACATCAGTTATTACATACTGGAGAAAAACCATTTCACTGTGATGTTTGTGGAGAAAGTTTTGCTCTGAAAACTTATTTAGAAAGGCATAAGCTGCAGCATGCCACAGAAAGACCATTTAAATGTGATGTTTGTGGCAAAGGATTTGTACTGTTTGGACGCTTAAGAGAACACCAGTTTATACACACGGGTGAACGGTCTGTTATATGTGGTGTATGTGGAAAAAGTTTCACACAGGAGGTAAGCTTAAAGAAGCATCAATTACTGCATACTGGAGAAAGACCATTCAGATGCGATATTTGTCAGAAAAGTTTTACACAGAAAGGTAACTTAAGACGACATCAAATGATACATGTTCGAGGTAGCGAAATTCAGATGTAATATATTAATTGTGTTCTCTCAAAATAGATATTGTTTGAAGAATGGTTTCCACTGCACAGAAAATTTCTGTAAATGATTTTAAGTGAACATTTAAAATTACTAAAACAGAAAGTAGAAATTCTTTGCTAATGACTAGTTGGGAAAAGCATTTATTTAAATGAAACATTCAAAACCCTCATTGACACATTTTATAAATCAAATGTTAGTAAGATGAAAAGTCATATTATAATAAACTTAATTTGTAATTAAATATATATTTATACTTTGAATCAAAATAGTGATGATGTTCTGATATACATATGTAAGTATATTTTTCTTTTACATCAATTTTTTATTTTTGCTTATAACCTGTTTATTATAACACTATGTTCAAGCAATTATGCATGTTTTGAACTTAGTGATAACCATGGTTTTTGAGAATTGGAAAATTGTGTTGTTTTTTATTTTGAGTATTACATGTAATTACTCATGTCATGATTTTATGAGTAGTCTTTGAAAACAAATGTAAATTTAGTTATTCTGCATGCATATTTTTCTCTGAAAAATAATGCAGTATTATAGTACATTTTCCAGTAAATGATCTATAGAAAAACTTAATATAACAAAAACCTTCCTGTTAAATCTCTGTAACTGATTTTTGAAAGTTTCTGCTTATTTATAAAAAAGAAATTCCAATAAAGATATATGTTTTACAAGAGAAAAATATCCATGTAATCCTCTATACCAGTATTTTAATTTAGTTATCTATGAACATGTTTACCTATAAAAACACTTGTGAAATATAACAAATATGATGTTGTTTCAAGGGTATTTTACATAGTTTAGACATAGTAGAGATTTGGGTCAAGTGAACTCCTCCTGTCTGTTTCTAGAGTGGGACAACATTTCAGCTACTATACTGTGACCTCCCTCAGGACAATGTCAGTGTTATTAACCATGTAGTCATGAACATCCCAAGAAATTTTTTTTGGGGGGGGGGGGTCAAAATCAAGGGATGATGTACTTGCATTTAAAGTTTTGCCATTACAATCGAGAGAATATCAAACTCCCACAGTTAGATTTGATATGTTTAATATTTGTAATGCTAGTTTAAGCCATACTGCAGAGTTGCAGCTATAAATACTCCATAATGGTGAATTTTGGTTTGTTCTTTTAAGTTCTTAACCTATAAGATAATTTCAACTTATATAAAACAACTGCTAATATGAATACAGTAATTTGAGGTTACATAAAGCACAATATTTCAATGGCATTTATTGTGTATGTATGGTAAGAACAACATTTAAGGCTAATATACTTTGAAACTGAAAATTCAAATTTCAATAACTGATCAATACGAACAGGCCCCCTAAGGAGAATGCACTAAGTAGTTTGAGATTTAAAATACACTTCCGAACATAATCATAACAAAAAACATTTTGAAAAGTTTAGTGCTTTTTACAGAGTCTTTCTTACCTTATCATATGATGTTTCCCAATGAAGTAAATCCACAGTTTGTCAGTATGATGTCTCTCCCAAAACTGCAGTAAGTTGCTGGTAACAGGCCTATTACATATGACTTAACCTATGACACAATGTTGTCGTGTTGGCACTTATGACGTTGATACTTCTCTGTGTATGATACTGGCAGCAGGTTAATTCCAACCATGCTGTCTCGTGGGATGTCTGTCTGCAAGACTGCATCAGTCTCTTTGATAACCTGGTGCCGGTATTACTGACAGGTGGCAACAGGTTGACCCTGATCACACTGTGTCAGGGCTCAGGGAATGGCCACATTGATGACTTGAATGAGAATTGCCATGTCTAATATCCAAGAAGCTGCTGTTGTAGTGATGTTTTTCAATATTTAGCTACAAGGTAGAGATTTTAAGTAAAGCTGCTGACAACTTTTATTAGAATTGGAAATTGTATGTAATTAGTAGTGTGAAATTGTGATGTGAATAAAAAATTTGTAAATTCATATACGTATGCTGAATAAATAAATAAAGAATTATGTTTCTTATCCCCCCCCCCTCCTATCTGAAGATGCCCTTGTATGTAGTGTCTTTTTTTGGTTAATGTGGCCCTGTGATAGAGTCTTCTTCCTATGGACCTGTTTCTCCATGTAAGTAGACCCATTTGGAAATGCTATGAGTGAATTTGGCTTTCATTCTCTAGTTTAGTGAGAGATGTTGACCAGAGATTGCTGATGTCAAAGCCTTGGTTTCAGTTTAGTGTAGGCTGATGTAATGTTATGTAAAGGGATTCTTGAATTTTTCTTATTTTCCAATAGGAAGCTGTGTTGATGTTTGTAACAGTTTATGATACAGCCTGATTTGTAATCATGTTCTGTTAATATTGGTTTTTCTGGACATGTAAGCATAGTTGCTTGCTTTTATTCTCTTTTAGTGTTTGTTGTATAGTTTGATATGTTTCTCCAACGTATTTATTTCACATAAGAATAATATTTTGTAGATAAGTTATTTTCATTTCAACTTGTTGAAGGGAAGTTTTACTTTCAGCAATGTGTTTGAGAGGGTTTTCACATATCTAAAATAAATTTTTATATTGCACTTGTAGCATAACCTCTTGAGTTTCTTGCCTAATGTAATGATGTATGGTAATGTAATTTTGATTTTGTTTTTGGGGCTGGGAGCTCTTGTTTTTTTGTTGTTTTTTTTTTAGGTTGAGATGAAGTTGGTAAGGAACCATTGTTTTTAAAAACCTTTTTCATGAAGTTAAGTTCTCTAATGCAGATTGTTTTGGCTCTTTCAGACTTGTTCACAATGGTTCATCCTTTAACAGCCTGTGAATGGTTAGATTTATAGTGAAAATACTTGTATGTGTGGGTTTTCTGCATACTATTTTGTTGGTGTGATCATCTAGTTTGTGAATGACTATGTCCAGACATGATAGAGTTATGCTTTCTTCAATTTTCATGGTGAATTGTATGTTTGGATTAGTGGAATTTAGGTAATGGAGGAAGTATTTGAGAGCTGTTTGTCCTTGCAATCAAATTACAAAAGTTTCATGTACACAGCACTTCCATATCTCACCACACTACACAGAATGAATTCACACAATGCCCTTCCAGATTTACCTATTCACATGAAGAAACAAGTACACAGGATCATGCTAAACAACAAAAAGAAAGTTCACAGTTAACAACTTTTACTTTGATCTGAGGAGAAGGCAGAAGTATAGAAGGCAAAACACTATCCCATTCTAGAAACAGGAAAGAGAAATTCATTACCAAAAAAAGATGTATTGCAAGAAATGGTAACCTAAGCACTTTCAAAAGATAGACCTTATATCTCCTTGGAAGAAGGAAGGGTTATCTTCTAAAAGTGCACAGGTTATTGTTGTTGTTTTTTTGTAATTTACTTTTTTTTTATTGTATGGGGTGTTCTGAACATATAAGGACCATTAGATTTGTATGATTAATTAGAATCACCCATTAGTATAAGGAAGAAAACAATTCATAACATTCTATCCATTTCTTAAACTGTTGATAAGGTCTTGTCTTGTTACCAAATCTAGATGCATTTTGCTGGCCAATTTTTTTTCTTTAAAAGTTGGGTAGTTCACTTTACTTTTTAAGTGGAGTAACATCAAAATGGCTGGAAGATCACTTTAAAACTTGGTGCAAGTACTTTGGGATATAAAGTGGTATATGTAGGAGTTTAACAAAATAAAAGTACATAGTTTCTATTTCGTTTATTTCCAACACAGGCTCAAGTATGGTAACTAATTCAGACATAGGTTATAGTAAAAATCATCAGAAATATCTAAACCTGGTGGAACACATTTTATACATACCCGTACTATGTTGCAAATGTCCATTGTGATTGCTTTTTACCCGTCTTTTTTTCATAAATAGCAGACCTGGAATACCCCATAAGAAGAGACTTCATTGTTGGGTCTGCAAGAGCTAGTCTGCCCATGAACTGAAGCCTTGGTCTTTGTGGTTCAAACATTCTTAGCAGGAGCTGTTTTCTAACCTCTGCTTTGCTCATCTTCATTAATACGTTCAAGTGAGGCATTAGATGTTAAGCATTTGCATCCATACTTTTGTTTGCTTGGATTGGTCAGCTTCTTGGCTGCCTGTGCATCTGCTTTAGAATCTTTAATCATAGCAGTAGCAACTTCTCAAATAGCTTCTTGAGCAGGAGAGGCCAAGGTTCTGTTGCAGGATAGTGTAAGTCAGTGTCAACAATTCTGGTGTTCAGAGAGATAACTCATTTTTTCATTTGTTCATAAATGTTGTATACCAATCATTTTTGGGGTTTCCTCCAAAAAGCTTTCCTTCTCAGTTTTGAGAATTTACTGTTCTGCTAAATCTAGAGTGTTAAGATTTCAATAAAAAAAATCTGTATTCTGCAGATGTCCTGCAAACAGTCACAAGATACTCTTCTTCCTTTGCATGTGTCCATTATATTGGTTGATGTTCTCCAATCTTATTGCACTTAATATTAGCACAATGCCTATCTACTGTTTTTCATAGAACCCCATACTCTTCTTCTGCTTCAGAAGATAACATAATGGTGTATGTCCTCCGATTAAGGCTTTCATAAAATTCTTAGCATTATATCTTTCTATCTTGAATCAGGAACATTCATATACTTGCAAGGTATATTTATGAGTTACCATCAGTCAATAACAACAGTATAAGTTTAGGAACATAGTGAGCATTGTATGTATCTGTATTGACAAAGTTTGTCATTTTTGCCATCACTTTATGAAATTTTGAAGCATATTGTAAAGTGTATATTGTAAGTGCTGTTAAACATGTATAATTAT
>NW_013667230.1:121015-128767 GCF_000517525.1 Limulus polyphemus | reverse complement strand
CTCTGTGTTAACCTAATGCTTGATATATTAATCATATCATAATTTCTTAATTTTCATTGACTTTTGAATCCTGTATAGAGCATAAAGATATGGGTTTTATTGAATGTATCTGTATTTTTGTTATTTAACTTGTAAAGAGAGAGACATTTTATGTACAATAAACCTGTAGCAGACTAAAAAGGTTTGTGGATTGAATGCTTCTAAACAACTGTTGTGAAGAAGAAAAAAAAAAATATATATATATATATAGTGCAAAACATTATTAAACTTGAACAAAATGCTAGATATATCAAAATAAGTATTTTAATAGTATAATCAATGAATTGCAATAAAGAATGAGTTCATGAAGTTGAGTATCACATTTCAGTTTTTGACATTTTTGCTTACAAGTATTCACATACTGTCAAACAGTGACTTAAAAAAATTGTCTTACATGATCATGCATTCTCCAAGAAATATTATGAACCCAGAAAAATGCTTTTAAGTTGTGAATCTGATATTGTGAATGTGCAATGTATTAAATATCTTGCTCTTAATATATGCCTCGAACTTAGATATATAACGTAAAACCCACTCAGTTAAAACCACTCTAAGCATCATTTATTTTTTATAGAAAATTTATTATAATAAAATGTTTAAAAAAATGTTACTAGTAAGAAAACTATGTATGTTTTCCAATGAATAATGGTAGCACTTTACAAGGACATATGGAACTCCCAGTGAATATGGCTAGAAAGGTATTGTAGGACTTGTACTTATAAATACATGAAAACCCATTTAGAGGTTTGACTTATAGACTATTTCAGGCTGTAGTAGAGCAGAGTTAGAACAGACCTTTTTAATTTTTAAGTTTTCACTGTTTTCTCTTCTTATCAGGAAACTTGTGAACATGTTGTACAAAGAGAAAATATTTATCAAAAATAACTAGATTTCTTATTCTAAAAAATATAAAAAAGCAAGAAAGAAAGTCAATTATGATAACACTGCAAGAATATCCAATATCACTCCAGTGATCAGTTGATAAGTGTGAGTAGTGTTAAATGGTACAATAATTATCTGAAACTTGTAAAAGGGAATTCATTATGATTTATAAAAACACATATTAATAAAGCTGCTTGTTTATGTGCTGATATCTACATTACAAAGAAGTTATGCTGCTGAGGCTAAAGGCTTGTTGGAAGAGTTAATATTTTACTGTTGTGTTTCCCATGACTGATCCAGTGAAATTCTTTGATTGCCACTGTTAGTCACAAAAGACTGAAAATTGTTTTGATTGATAATTAATTATATCTTATCAATCTCTCATTCCAACTCTGTGTAAAACTAAATCGTGAGTAAATCAATAAATATACTTAGTACACTAAAAATCATGCATCATCTCCTGTAAGAAAAGCAGAATCCTGCTAGTTTTTTTTTTTCAAAACTGGTAAAGTTAGGAGAACATATAGTTGAAGACCATGGCCCAAGGCACCTAGGGTAATGGAGAGAATTCCTATTAAGTCAGTGGCAGCCCTTGACAACTGGAGTTTTGCAGGGCTGTATGATGAGCCACCATAAGCAGCTCATCAATTTGCAGTCAGGGATCATAGAGGAACGAACCATTGGGGTGGTGGAGGACTAGAGAACATCCTTCAAGAAGAGCTATGAATATTGGTAATGCCATCCAAGGGAGTGGCTTTGAACTGGCACACAGGGTCAGTTTAATGAGGTCAAACAAATCATACCTCTGACCTTCAAGAAGGTCACAAAAGAGGACCTGTATTGATTTCTGAGGTATTTTAGGTAGGTCATGGCCTGGAATGGGTGGACTCTGGAGCAAGCTGCTCAACACTTGGCCTTGAGTCTAGATGGTAAGGCCCTTAATACCATTGACCAGGTGGATGAAGTGCAGCTAAGTAATTGAGAAACTGTCACGGACAAGCTGCTTCAATCCAGTGGAAAATAAGGTGATTTGCTAGGCCACAAAGAGGAATGCCACTGAGGAACTGGACATCTATGTTGATGATCTGCAATGATTGCACAAGAAAGTGTACATAGTAATGGCCCCAGCAGATTGAAGGGTACACTTGTAGATAAATTCATTGAGGGACTCCCCAGTGAAGTTATATTGCAGCACCCGTGGTTGAGAGGCATCTTTAACTTAACTAAGACTGTGTCAAATTGTGACACTTTGAACTAGTAACTTCAACTGACTGCTGGAAAGAAAAAAGCCTACAGAAGTATCTGTAGATTGACAACTCTGTCAGTGAATGGTGCAGCACAGATGTCTCCAGTGCAACAAGCTAAGCCAAATTTTGAGGGTGTCAACACAGAATGGGCATGCAGGACAATCATATTGGCCTCAAGTGGGTGATCAAAGCTATGCAGACCCTCCACAGCTACAGCTGATGCCTCAGACTGGATGTTATTCAAAGCAAGGAGAGTGATGTGTCTACTTTGCTTACACACAAGTAGGACACTGACAAAGGAACTGCCTTTGCCTCACTGCATCACAAGAATGGCATGGTCACTGATTCCTAACATCTTTGCCAAGCAGCAAAGTAGACAAGTATTGGTACCACCCAATAGATTAACAGGTCCGAGAGAACCAACAATGAGCAGTCGAAATTGTGGCAAATGCTGCAAAGGAATGAAGCCCAAGATTGGCTTGACCACCAATTTGTGGTAATACACTGATCAGCCTGCACCAAGGGGTCTAGTGGTCTACCCAGCTCTGTCAGGACTTGGTTGGACCTGATATTTACCTATAAATGTCCAAGGGCGAAAAGATGAGTTTCTGGTGGAACCCAGATCAGTGACAATCTCAGTACACTTCGTAATCTTCCAAGTCCTTCAAGTGAAGCTACTGCAATAGCCAGTGAACATGGATTTCATTCTACTGAATGACGATAGACTGGACATCAGAGAAGATGTAGATCTTTGACTTAGTCTGAAGACGTTGCCTACAGAACAAAAGTGGTTGTTTCTGATATTGGGTCCAAAATAGGCATCCTCTAAATGAACGTACTGCATAGTCTGTCTATTAAATTTGCCAGTGCAACAGATGAGCTAATGTTCCAGGAAAACATAATCTGTATTTAGCCCAAGAACAGTGAACCACTCAAGTGTAAGTGGCAATGAGAATAATGGTACTTCCATGTGCACAAGTAGTGTTCCACAGTCTCATCCAGATATGGTCTAATGCATAAGAATTGTGTGATTCAGTTATAGACACCATGCAAGAGATAAAACGTTTTTCTTTCTGACCAAGAAGCAGATAGCATTTGCTCTGGCAGTAATATGCTTGAGAAAGGATGAAGTTTTGGTCTTAGTTTGCAATTATGGATGATTGGCTATTCAGCTGGATGATGGAACAGTCATACAGAAGTTGAGGGAAGTGGCAGAAGCTAGGGTCTCATCTGTTTCACCAAAACTAATAGATGTTATTCAATTATTGTTCTGATAATCTAAACTCACTGCAGTGAGAGCAACTCAGTAATTTGTTGGTTGAGTTATACTGACGTATTTGTGGTACCAGATGACTGTAACTTGGCACCATACAAACACAGGCAGTGCATGCCCAATAAAGCAATTACTGAGCCAACTCCCTTGAAGTACTAGGAGGTTGCAAGCACTGAAGTACAGCAAATATTTGAGGAGGGCATCATATAGTTTTTGTTTTTTATAATTTCGCGCAAAGCTACACGAGGGCTATCTGCGCTAGTCGTCCCTAATTTAGCAGTGAAAGACTAGAAATAAGGCAGCTAGTCATCACCACCTACCACCAGTTCTTGGACTACTCTTTTAGTAACGAATAGTGAGATTGACCGTGACATTATAACGCCCTCACGGCTGAAAGGGCGAGCATGTTTGGTGGGATGGGGATTCGAACCCATGACTCTGAAATTGTGAATCGAGCACCCTAACCACCTGGCCATGCCAGACCTATAACTTTTGGAAAGTTCTTTGTTGTCTCCAAGTGGTGACGTGTTTCAATGCCTTACCATTGCTGCAGGTAGATGCATGTCTGGATTCATAAGAAGGCTCCTGTTTGTTCAACATCTTGGATATTGGAAAGTTGAGCTCGTGATGGAAGAAGAGCAGAAACTGCTTTTGGCATGAAAGATGGTCTGTGTGAATCCCTCATTTTGCCATTCGGTCTGTGTAATGCACTAGCCACTTTCGAGAATCTGGTGTTGCTTATGCTCAAAGGACTACCATGGGAGAGATACCTAGTCTATGCTGACGATGTTTTGGTATTTGACAACATTTTTGAGGCAGCATTTGAGAACTTGAAAATAATAGTTTCAGTGCTTGAAAAAGGTAGGTATAAAAATGGAACCCAGGATGCGTTTGCAAGTAGAGGTGGAGTTCCTTAACCACATAGAAGGAATAGAATCTCGAAGGGCCTGGCTAAGATAGCCATGGTACAAGACTGGCCTCAACCTACAACGAAATACGAAATGCACAGTTTTTTGGTTTTGTGTCGTATTTTCGACGATTTGTGGTTGATATCAATGATAGCAGCACCACTGTTTGCTTTCATGAAAGTGGGGGCTTTCTTTAATTTAATTTAAGGAAGAGTTTGACAAACATTACAGTCTCTAAAGCTCGCTTTATTGGATGCCCCAGTGTTACCATATCCCAGGCAAGACTCTTTCTCCTGGATACTGACCCCAGCCACAGAAGTACTGTCACAGTTGTAAGAACTTTAACAACCCAAAAAAGGTGATAGTCTGTTTGATAAAAACATTGGAATAATATACCTTTATCATAGTTCATTGCCTGGGCCTGCAACATGGAAACTAGATGGAATATCTTGTTGCATGGTGAGATCTTGTCTATTCATGGAATGTATTGATCCTGGACACCATGAGGGAGTTAAAAACCACCATAGTGTCTGCCATAGCTGTAATAGATCATAAAGTAAATGACTCCATTGAAGGTGGATGCTGAAGTTAACATTCCAAGAGCTCTGGAACGAGGACTTGAAGGATCTTGAACTAGCAAGATCACTCTGCGTGGCCCAGCAAGGACAAGCTCATCCAGAACTTGTGGAGGAGCATAGCATGGATGCATGTAGAATATGTCATTTTATGGACAATTGCTAGTGTAAGAAGTTGTGCTGTACCATTGTTATTAGCTCAAGAGGTGTAGTGGTTTAGCACTGCTGCAGTTAGCAGTTTCCAGAACTGAAGCAAGAAATTATCCAGACTTTACATAACATTGGACCAAGGTTTCACACACATTTTTTTACTAACTTCCAACAGTGATTCATATGGCCACAAGTAGAATGTTCAGCACTGGTATGAATGTTGTATAGTGTTTGCTACCCAAAGGAAGTACTGGCCAAGAGAGTATATACTCGAAAAAGAATTTTTGGTTCTCATCTACATAGGATAGCCATGAATATTGCTGTTTTACTCTTGGGGGACTCCAGGGGGTAATTGCTAGATACTCATGGTTATTGGTTACTTACTGAAGTGTATCCTTTTCATGACATGCTGGCACAGATGGTTACAGATAGCATACTTTAGAGAACTGGGGGAAATCCATACAAATCAGAGGTCAACTTCTAATTGTTCACGAAGTTGAATAGAATGTTAGACGTGGTGGACCCTCATAATTCACTTATCAACTCCATTCTGATGGTTTGGCACAACTGGCAGTGCAAGCTACCAAGTGAATGCTTGTGAAATTTGTTGAATCTGATGGAACCGACTGTGACAAACGCCATATTTGATGATACCAAATCTGCTATGTTGAGATGGGAAATGTCACTCCTTGTGGATGTTATATATGATCCTCCACCACGAAGAAAAGTTCTACAGTGCCCCAAAGAGCATGCAGAGTGACTGTGATTGTTGATGACAGGTTCACATGAGTTCACCCAACAGCAAACTGAGAAGATGGTACCATTACTGCAGAAGGGTTATGACTGGACAATGAAGGAACAGATGTACCAGTGCAGTAACTAGGTATGGTTGTGGTACATACCAGCAGAATGGAAGCAACTGGAATCTGGATGGACTGGTTCATAACTTGTACTCTGATGAGCTGATCCCCTAGCGTATGATATACCTTGGGCACTGGACACGAGAAATTGCATATAGTATGTCAGTATGATGCATCCACATATCGTGGACAAGCCCTTATTGCACTGGCTTGACCAGGAGTCTGGGAAGAAGAACAATGAGTCAGAGAAAATGCTGCTGCTGCTGCTGCTTCCTTGAATTATAACGACCCATCCAACAGTGGAGAGGAAGCTACAAAAAACTATATGGCATTCTTTGAAGAACAGATGAGGAGTCATTGGAAATGATAACTGTTTTCAATTCTGACTGGTAGTCAAAGGACCAACATTGACTTCCCAGTCAGTATGGGTGTGATTGATAGCCAATCTCTTACAGCTAGGACAGTCAAACAGTTAGAAAACTTCTGGCTGAAAGGGTGTCATGATCCCTTGCTTTTGAATTTTATGATGCAAAATGTTATTCAATGTCTCATAGAAATCACTCCGAAGATCTAGTGAAGCATTGAGAACTCTGTAGAGTATACCACCCAGTCCTCACTGGAACTTTCATCCATCTTCATGGGAAATATGCAGAAAACCTACTGACAGACCAAAATAAATTCACTACAAAAGCTGTCACCCCATCTACTTCTAAGATGGAATATTATCTACAGTCAAGTACTCTGAATCAATAAAATCTCTACTGATGAAACGACACCAAGAATCTAAAACAAACCATGTTACAAAGAGGCTATAAAAGTACTGAAATTTACTGACAGATTGAAAAAGCTAACAACATTCAACGAAAATTGGCATTAAACAGTGATGTATCAAATAATCAAATAAAAATTCCTCTCGTTATTGCTAACCACTTTAAACTCAGAAAGGTTTTGCTGAAATCACATTTCAGTATACTACAACTGAAAGATTGCTTGAGAGAATGTTTCATGAAGTTCTCGTTGTCTCTTTCTGGAAGAAAAAAAAAGTCTTAAAGATAGCTTTGTTCGTGCAAAAGTGAATTACATCCCACCAGAAAATGGTTATTATCCACGTAATAAAGTTCATTGTCTAACCTGCAAGTTCACAAAAATTATTGACTCTTTTTTTTTTTCAACAAATATGACCAAAGACACTAGAATTACACAAAGTGTGATACACAATGAAAACAGTCTTTATACAACACAAAACAATAGTATATTTACTTCACCTAACGTAAAAGGGACAATCACCTTTACTGAAGTTATAAATTGATCAAGCTGGCTATACTCCTTCAAGACTTTTTTCCCAAGCTGATCAACTTACTGAAGTTTATATTCCAGATTGAATAACTTTTACGTTACTTTTGTTTAGTTCAATCGGTAACGTCAGACGTACCCAGAACAACTACCTATGTGACTGGTCATTCCAACTCAAACATAAGGGAGGATGTAACCATAAGTTATCACCTAATCTGTTGACTATTGTAAAACTATACCTTGGTCAAGTGACATTTCTACATGCCTTGAGTATACTTATACTCTATATTGCTTGTAGAAGATGTATCTCTAACACATGTGGACTTCTTGGTACCCCAGGCTTCACAAGTTCTATACTGCACCAGTACCTATAGCCATGCTGTCCCCTGTCATCCTTTATAGACAACAATCAATGTAACTTACCCTTCAGTCCAATCATAAGTTTATCACTACTGTATGGTTATTATATACACCTGGAAAAAAGTTAAGCACCCCCGTGTTTTTTTCAAGTGATTCAGGTTCGAC
>NW_013667230.1:109462-120133 GCF_000517525.1 Limulus polyphemus | reverse complement strand
GATTTAAATGTCACACCTGAACGCTCACATCCTTTTAATTATGTTTGAAATTATGAACATTGCTCAACATCATGAAAATTAAACCTTATTTTCAATAAGCAATCCTGAAAAATATTTGGGGGTGCTTAACTTTTTTCCAGGTGTATATAAATAAAGATTGGGTCCAGTAGGAAAGGGAGTTGAGCCCGTAAAACCAGCTCCTACATAAATGACTTATTTTTGACTGTTAGAATCCACTAATGCTTACGTTGTCTCTCTTAATTAAGGGTCTTCTTCCAATTACAAGTTTAGTCCTAGCTTGGTGTGATTTCCAAAGTTTCACTACGCAAATGCTACTTTACACAACTGGCAGTACTCTCACAGCTAGCATTTTCTTGCATTATAACTGTACCCTGTACTACAGCTAAGGAAATAGCTAGAAAATTTTGTGCTAATAAAACATTGCAATTTTCATGGTTGAAAATTAGATATTCTTACCATAACTAAATAAAAAATGGGTATATCAAGTTTTCATTTGTTATATCTAAACTTCTGTTACGTGAATTTCATTTCAATTTGATCCAGTTTAAATATATTATTGTTATCAAAAAGCACCAGGTAAAATCGTTTTCTCTTAGACATAGCGCAAGTATTTCGTTACTTTTATCCTTTCTATGAAAATTCGCTAGCCATTGAACTTTTCAATGTCGAAATTGAACCATTCTTTCACCAGTATTAATATAACTAACAAGTGTACCATATCTTCAAATAATTATTTCCAGGTCGATAATCACAATTAACTTCACATGACAAGGTTTTGATGCAGGTCAAATCCTTTTTTTCCAATTCATCTGTTGCTTAATTATTGCACTCTTTGTGTAATTGGCCCATTCATGTTATTCAGTCCTTATGAATGACTTTATATAAAGTCCATACATATATATCTATTTCTACACATATCGACATTATATGTTACTATAGACACTAGTAGCTTACAACAGACTGCCTCTGGCTCACACAAAATTAATTTGGTAGCCTTCTAGAGTTACACCCCCCCCCCTCCAAGTTACATTTCTATAATTGTGGTATGTAATGTTCTGACATCTAAGCACCATCAAACTCAACAGGTTTTTCTTTTCAGGCACCACAAGATAAATAACCAGTAACAGAAATCAGCCAAACTAAGACTTTCAGCTAGGAAGCATGAACTCCAAAATTACTTAAGCGCTGGGAAGGGCCATACATTTTGGAATTATGTTGGTGAAATAATAGCCAAATGGGTAACTCCAGAGAAGAATTTGTCAACCTGCTGAGGAGCCCATGGCTCCTATCAAAACCACTTCCAGTGGATCAAGATAGATAGAGCCATTAATGGATCACTTAACCTCCTATCTAGGAAGAAACACCCCTTTCTTTACAGTGTTTACATTCTTTTATAAGTGATTTTCAAGATAATACATCATCATTTACATGCTTCTGTCCATGATGTTAAAGTTGTACAACTGGAATTTTTTGAACCATTTTGGTATCTGGTCTTCTGGATTGCAAAAATTTACCAGCCACTTCAATGCTGAATGATTTCTTTGGAGTGATAATTTTTGCTAATATGGATAATAATAATAATAATGGAAATGACTTAGGGTTCGAATAAGACTTAGTAGCGCTTTTCTAATTGTACAATATCTTTTCTGTAGCACAAGTAAACTGAATGATAATTTCTGCAATATATCCATTCCTAGGATACCAATACCAGAACTAAGGTCGGACAAAACTACCTTCATCCTGTAATTAACATTAACTAGACTTACTTGGAGATGTACCCCTCCATTCACATCTAGTATATCACTACTTGGCAAAAGAAAATCAGCGTTAACTGGCCAGAGTGGTGGTTTCACAAAGAGTGCTAGAACACTGGCAACATCAACCAGTGTTCTGGCAGTTCTTGTATCAATCAGGAACTCATACCTTGCCCCTGTACCTTTACAGGAGCATGCTAAATGCCAATGGCCTGAGATAACTGGACTTACCACCAACCTTTAGGCATAAGCTGTCTTCTTCAATCTTCCAAGGCAGTAGCCAGATCCAACTTGGGCATTGTTAGTTCTCCAGAACTAAAGTAGCAGCAGTTACTGCTTGCTGTTCACTTTCCTGCAGTTGCATTAGTTATGCCACAAACGTCATGCCTGGACTAGAGAAGACCTGCCCACACACTGTGACCAGGAATGTAATGGCTGTTGGCTTACCCCCAGCAAAGCTTAAGATCCATGTGGTACATGTACTTGGGTATGGCAATCTGCAGCTGCCACTGTAGGCTTTTTCTCTTCCTCCTTTGATTTATACAAAGTTATTTCAAAATTCAATGCCACAGAAAGTGCCTCCATTAGGATAAGAATGTCTCTCACACCAGCTAACCTCTTAACAAACTTGTTTATAAGAATATCTTTCACAGCTTGCCAAAGCCACTGCAGGGCATGCTTTATTGTACAAACATTGCAGGTTGTTCCATCATCAACTGAATAGCTTCCTTTAAAAATATAAATATACTTTGCTTTAGACTAACTTGCATATCCTGACCCACTAAGGCACCTGTAAATGGTCAAATACCAATTAATCCATTATTTTACATGGAGCATCTGGATAAGATAACTGGAATTTTCACACTATCAGAAAATTTGGCTAGGATCCTCTTCCTTTCTCCTCACTTTGCTTAAAATTCGATTTGTGATAAATTGGCTACAAATGCCTTGTAGTTATTACAGCTGGTTGTTAAAAGGTTACTTAATGTTGTCAAAGCTGGTCCTTTTAAACGTGCAGCAAGTTTAATAGCCTGTTATTCAGAGCTCCATCCATTCACCTTGAAAATTATTTTAAATTGTGCCTAAGATTTCTCCCATGGTACTTTACAACATAATCTATTGGTTTCTAGATTGAGTGATGTTACTGAACTGGCCTGCTAAAATCTAACTTGATGATATAGTTTAATAGCTGGAGTAATCCAAGAAAGTCCTACAGTCATAGGTGGTAAAACTGAAGTGGTAACACATATAGACCAGATGGCTTCTCCTGCTGTATATTTAATATTCAATGATGTTTGATGTTGGAATTCTTGAGTGAATGCAGATAGGTGAGTGGCTAGTTTTATCCTTCTATTTGCCAGTTCAACTTCTTAATGTTTTATCCTGTCAGTTATATCCTACACATTTCCTATGGCTTCCTTGATCCTGTTATTATCATTTTTCTGTATTTCTTCAATCTTGTTTTTGTAATACTCTAATACCTCTTCAATCTTATTGTTATAATCTTTATGTACACTTCCAATAGATTATTCAACTTCAATCTGTAGATTTGATACAGCTTTATCAACTTCAGTGTGTCCATTATTTCTTATTCATCTTGATCTTTTTTTTGTTTTCTTCTTGTCTCCTTTTAATTTTCTATCTCTTTGTTTGGAGTCTTTTTCAAATTGTTTCATCAGTTAAAAATTTCAATTTCATTTCTAGCACATGTAATCATTTGAGAGTTCAGTCTGGATATTATATTATTTTTACCAAAATAATTCCATCCCTGACATCAGTGTTATAATGGCTTCTCTTGTTGGGCAGGTTTTTTGGATTATTTGGTACAAAATAATGCAAAGTCCAGTCCACTTAATGATAAGAAAAGCATTTTATTTTTTCTGCTACAACTTTTTTGTTAGCTTAGATACTGTTTACTGATAGGCCAAAGTTTACAGTAAATTCTAACAATTTCACTTGCTTTCTAGTTTCTCAAGCACTACATAGGCACATCTCTTATTACTTTTGTTGAGAACACAAACATAATACATACAGCATTGAATTACGTAACAAACTCGCTTTAATGACTCAATAATCAATTATCCATTTACTCTAGCCTAACTTGCCTTTTATATGGTTCAAGTTGTTTCTTAAACTTTCAAAATGTTCTAGTCATTAATCCATGCCAATGATGCTACATCAAATCTTCCTCTGACCATACAATAAAAAATAACAATTAGATTTTTTCTTAAATATTATTCTACAACAATATTAATAATCTGATCAATTAATTTGCTGGCCATTTAAATTTTACAAGTGTTTTCTACTAAGACAAAATTTTATTCTGAGTCTTTGAGAAAGCTAAATGACACTATTATAAATTGAATGGAAATTTTACAACTATTTTCATTTTATACACACAGAGAATTATATATTAGCATATCAGAAAGTTGTTACATGTAATTTCTTTATGGTAAAAGAAGAACTGGAAAGAAAAAAATAAATAACTTTAATTGCAGGATTTGATAAAGCCTTATGCAGCCTATTAAAACAATAACTTAATTTTTGAATCATTTTTCGTGATTATCTTGTGACATTTTCAAAATTAGTCGTTTCATTTAAAAGTTAAAATTAATTTGTTCTTGTTCTCCTTGGGGGCTTACACTGTAAAATTCAGGGTTAAAACCTAACACAAATAGCCCATTTTGTATTATGACTTTGCTCTAAATCAAACAAAAAAAAAGATATGTGCTATGGTTGAACAGTACATATTTAAAAAAATTAGTATTGCTAATATTACTTTTTGTTAAACCATAAATGCAACTGAAAAGACAGTGGTATCAGGTGGGCTCAAGATTTTGAGAGTTTAGTGTTATAGATACTTGAAAGGACCTGCAAAATATATATATATATATATATGTGTACTAAAAAGTGGAAAACTTTAAATATTTGTTTTCTCTACATCTATTGCCTTAAATTCTTTAATTTTTCATAATCTTCATAACATGTAACTTCTAGTGTTTGTTGTTAAGTGCAAATTTACCCAATAGGCTATCTGTGCTCTGCCTACTGTGGGTATCAAAACCCAATTTTGAGCTTTATAAGCCCTCATATTTATTACTGAGTCACTGAGAAGCAAATCTTCTGCACACACTGGATTTTTCTACAACATTTTGCTGTAAATATATCAAATTATACTGATCTTAGAATGTAAGATATCTTCAAGAACCTTCAGTATATTCACTTTATTTAATATTCAGAAGTTGTTTTTACACATTTTTCCAAGGACTTCATATTTAGCTCCACAGAAGATTGTATGCCATTTTCCATTTCTTCCCTCCAACTTTTTATGTCCGTTAAAGATGTCTTAAAAATCCTTTCTACTTCAGTATAACATATCAGAACTACAGGTTTCTCCCATTTTCAACTTAACTCCAAAGTCATGACACCACTTCTTAACTAAAGAGCTTTCAATTGGAAGTTTTGGATTGGCAAATAATTTTCCTTATTAATAATAACTTGATAGCTTACAACAACTATTAAGATATTTTAACATAAAAAAGTTCTTTACACAGAAGTTCTACAACCCAAAAAGTCAACTTCTCGTATCTCACCACATTTCAAACTACGCCTATTTTTTTTGTATGATTCAGCTATAACACAAGAAGTTTAAATAATAATATACTTCACTATTAGTGATTTCTAATCAGTATACACAAATTAAAAATGGCTGTAATAACATCCTCCCTCATTATTTACTCCATTCTGAATACTTCATCAGTAATTAATTCAGTAGGATTATAGCATTTTCTTGAATTCTAATATACCAACATTTTGTGTTATTAAACTGCTTACATAGCCAAATGTTTTACTTTAAAAATGAAAAAATCATCTTAAAAAATATATAATATATAAAGTTAAAATAATAAAAACCATACATATTTTAAACAATTAAACCAATATTGTTAATGAAACTAACAAAATAACATCACCTAGTATAAAACACATAATACTTACATTCACTACACGCACTATCACTCATACAATGTCCCTGGAAAATTTATTTCAATGATTGTTTTCCTTTCTTGTCAATATTCTTTGAAAGTTAGAGTATTTAACTTCCTTGTCAATATTTATTGAAAATATAGTAATTCTAACTTTCTGCATGCAGGATTTGAAGCCAGGACTGCTCTCACACTCTAACAACTGAGCTAAAGGTTTAACCCACTAGCAACTGCTAGTAAGGCACTTTTTAACAACTCCAACTACCACATTTTCACACTCTCACAAACATGATCTACAGTTTTATCTCTGAGTCATGGAAAAATACCATGTTGAGTTTAACTTTTTCTGTGGTAATAAGTTGCAAGCCAAGTGTTTACCAACTGAACTAAAGGTTTAATCCATTAGCAACTAATAGTAAGGCATGTTTGAACACCTTAAAGTCTTAAACCATTACAGAAGTTCATTGTGTATTAACAAGCATTTTTTCAAATTAAACTGTAAAACAACAACGAAAAAACAACACAATACATTTCACCAATTCATACTTTAATGCAATCCATAAATCCAAATTACATGTTTGCTTTTACATGTTTAGCATTTTGTCAAATTTTAATTGTCCTTGCATTATTTTTTCACAAAAATTGTTTAGAGGCATCCACTACTTAACCCTCCTTAATCATATGTTGGGTTATAGTGCTTAAAAGTTGTCTCTTAACAAATAGAAAAATTCATGTGTATTCAATGGAACCTTTATATTTATACTCCATGCAGAATGCAAAAGTTAATTCAAAATTAATAATTTTTTATGTGGTTATAGGATTAAAATATCAAGTCTTACTAAGGCCATTATTGTGTTTCTATAATAACCAACAAAATCATAAAATGATTCAATCTATACAGATCTTATGCCTTGATGGTATATTAAGAATATGTTTATGAAGCTACAAAATGAAACCTGATATATATAAAAAAAAAGATTAATCACAAACAAGAAACACAATAATATCTGTAAGTCACATCTCAATAAAGTTTTTGAAGATAAAAATGCTCATGCATAACTAAATGGAAAATCTCAATATCAATAGAAATGGCTACATGGATATTTTTCTGTTATATACAAAATATTTTGGAATCTCTTATTGTTCCACAACAATAGTTGGAAAGTTACATAGACAGAGACAATCAAGAATTCCTTATAAAGATTTCATATTATTAACTAATAAAGAACATACAGGAGATTAAATCTGATGTGAAAGAGCTTTCTCTGTTCAAAACTACTAATTATTCATGACTGAAGATTTTTATTTCGAAGATGTATCAGTTTATGTCGTTTTAAATGACCATTCTGAGTAAAAGTTTTGTGACAAACGTCACATTCGAATGATTTTACTTTTGTATGCATTAATTGATGCTTCTGGAAGCTTGCCTCCTTTTTGAAACTCTTTCCACATACATCACAAACAGCATATCGTTCACTTGTGTGTATACGCTTATGTTCTCTTAAGCGTCTACCCAGTACAAATCCTTTTCCACAAATATCGCATACAAATGGTCTCTCTGCAGCATGCAGCAGTTTGTGTCTGTCTAAATAATTTTTAAGGGCAAAACTTTCTCCACAAACATCACAGTTAAATGGTTTTTCCCCAGTATGCAACAGCTGATGTTGGCTTAAGAATTTTCTTACTCTAAACCTTTTATCGCAGAGATCACATGCAAAGGGTTTTTCTCCAGTGTGAATCATCTGATGTCTTTTCAAGTCATTACTTCGTGTAAAACCTTCACCACAGACATTACAGCTGTATGGTCTTTCACCTGTGTGAATCAAATGATGTTGTTTTAAATCTCTGTATCGTGTAAACCTTTTACCACATGCTTCACAACAGAATGGTCTCTCACCTGTATGAATCAACCGATGTTGTTTTAAAAGATAATTTTGTGTAAACTTTTTTTCACAGATGTCACATGTAAAATGCTTCTCCCCAGTGTGCACTAACTGATGGTTCTCCAAGTGATATTTTCTGGTAAATTTTTTGTCACAGAGGTCACAACTAAATGGTCTAGATCCAGGATGCCGCAACTTGTGCTTGTTTAAATTTTTATTTTTTTTAAAAGTTTTCCCACAAACATCACATTTGAACTCTTGTTTTGGTTTGTGAGTTAACATGTGTTGATGAAGACTACTGGAGTTATCCGATGAATAATCACAGTACTGACAGTCATGTTTCTGAATTTCAACATTCTCTGACTTGTGGAGTTTTTGATGTCTTCTCAAAACATTTTGTGTTGAAAAATATTTTCCACACTGGTCACAAGTATATCTTTTGGAGCCTAAAATAAATGAAGAAAATATAAAACAACAAACAATATATCTAAGAATTATATTAAAAATTGCTTCTTTGGTGGGACAACAAATATATTTTTTAAGTTAAAAAATAGGTCTTTAAAAATCTTCATTTTTAACCAGAAGCCTGATGTATGTTAAAAGTACACATAAGCCATACACACAAAGGTTTATATAATTATATTATACTGAAAATGTATTTCCAATAGCTACTTACCTCCTCTCACATAAATAGCTATACTGTTTCAGTACTGCCCTCTACATGCAAATATTTTTATGCATGCTACAAGCCTTTTATCTCCCCTCAATTAGAATTGATTGATTCCAATGCGTCTCTCATACAAATCATCATGTGACAACCCTCCACCAATAAAAGTGTGGCATACTCTCTTGATACATGTGACTTCCTCTATTCAATTCTACCAAACTATCACTTCGAGGTTGTCAGAAAATAGAAGCATCGGTTTTTAGTGAGGAGGAAGGGTAGGAAGTGTGAGAAGAGGTAAGTATCTATCAGAAATGCATTTTCAGTACAGGAAAATTATAACTTTCGATACGGTACATTACCTCCATTCACATAAATAGCTAGAATCCCAAATTAAAAGTGGGAAGGGATCAGTGAGAGGGAAAGAAGCATCCTTCAAAAACATCTGAAGGACACTCTCTAATATGAGATAGTCAGATTATAAGATCTGATGTGGGAGAGTGCATCACTTCTGAACCAGGAATACTCTTTGCCCATTGTAGAAAAATGTTGCATATATGGGCAGAAAAACAGAGGAGCACAACCAAGTGGGAGAGAGCTATAGCTGAATAGTGATCCAAACCATGCAATATTCATGAAACTCAATCTCATAAAATATAAAAGTGGGTAAAAGAAATGGATATGCCCCTAGGTGTAGAGTGGCTTGGGCTTGATGGACCGTACAAGGCAAGTCAACTACATCCAAAACCCATGCCGCTAGGAACCAACATCCACACAGGGGTACAATGAGAATCATACAGATGGCAAGTCAACTACAATCCAAAACCCAGCCATCTGGGAGGGGAAAGAAAGAGGATAATATCATCTTCACCTGAAGTTCAAGAGACCAGAGGGAGTCTCGAATATCCCCCGAGTCTTGAACAGGGCACACGTTAATAATAAAAAGTGATATATCAATCCAGGAACCCAACATCCAGTATTGAAAAGATGTCTACATGATATAAATCAACTCCCTCAAAAGTGAAACTGACCAGAACCAACTCAAGCAGAATATCCTTGAAATAAGATAAATCAAGAGATAGCAGAAGGGAAAGAACCATAACAATCCCAAGTACCTCCACCGTGACCCACAACACTGAGGGAGGAAGATATACCTCAGCAATACATGTGTGAGGACTTACATTGATTGGTTCTACTCAATATCCAAAACCTGGCCACTGGGAACTGACATCCACATGCAGGTAGGATGATGGATCCCAATTGACATCTCACTCCCTTGTTTTCTTTATGTTTCATATTTGAGGATATCGTGTCATCTATTCCCAGCAGAACACCACAACCCTACTCTCAACTGAATGGTTTTATAATCATTTGCATATTTTGTTTGTATTTCATTATCACATTCAGGAGGATGCCTCAGAGGTCCACCACCCCAGCAGCTTGGAACTGGAAAGTGGTAAGGACTCCCATACTCCACTAGAAGAAGGGAAATAAAATGTTGGAGAGTCCGGAGGACTGTAGCACCTGAGACAGTGCAATGGGTGACTACAAAACCCTATTTTGAAAGGTAGACCATACCAATTTATTCAATACAAGGCATGGCAGTGTTGGGCAGCTATCCCCTTCTACTTTACCCATGTAGTCCATGGGTGAGTATGGTTTGGGACAGGCAAATTTATGAACCAATTCTATCACGAGAATAAACCAACAAGCAATCTTGTGGAGCACTCCATCTGTGCAGTATGTGTCGAGTGGCCATGGAATTATAATATGCAAGTTGACATGGTTTAACAGTGCGGATTTGAGCATTTAAAGAATACCTGGTCAGGCACCACTTGCCACAGATCAGGATCCATTAAGAAAAAGATGGACATGCCCCTGAAAAAGAAGGTGTATGTAAGAAAAGGTTACTTACCCAGTCACAGTCTCATAAAAGAGTGAAGAATAGCAACAGGTGAATGACAGTACTCCAACAAGAAAGAAAAAGTTACCCAAAGTAGAGAATGGGAGATGAACATTGAGATGTAGTCCCAGTGCTCGACAGACGAAGCACCTCAAACTGACGACAGTGTAGACATGCAGGGAAAAAAGGGAAGTGCATGATAGGAGTGAAGACACCAGGAAGTGAAGATGCGAAGATTGATACAAGGAAGAAAAGGCCAATCGATTCACAATCTAAATGTAATGGGTAAGGATGAAAAAGAACAGACAAAGAAGTGGAGAAAAGGGAGGAAACATGTCAAAAAAATAACTTAGGTAGGCTTGGCACATTCTGCAGTAAAGTACTGGCAGGCACTCCATAAGAAGGCGTAGGAAATCTGACAAAATCTAGGTTCTCTGAAAATGGGTTCCGCTGTTATAGGAGG